>NC_090224.1:35770118-35980118 GCF_024489055.1 Chanodichthys erythropterus | reverse complement strand
GTTCCTCAGGGACTGAGTCTGCACCTTAATGCACTAAGTCAAATCCATTAGAGACCCATCACTATCTAATTACTGACTTTCAGCTAAGGACAAGATGCACACACACTCACTCACAAACACTCATACACAGACAGTAAAATGCAAAAAAAAAAAAGTGTCTTTAGGGAGATGAGTGGATGACCTCCCACATCTACCCTTCTCTACTCTCAAGAAATGAGAGTTCAGGAGGAGAACGAGGTGAGAGAGATTTGACAGGCAGAAATCTCTGGCCCATTACATCAAGATCGATACTGTGAGTGTAAACATGGTGATATATAGGTCCTACCCGGCTGCCGGGTAATTAGAGTGTCAAGGACGGCGCCATGTTCCAAAGTCTTTGAGCTGGAAATGTAACATTTCACCTTTTTTTACTATTTGAAAAGCAGCGAACAGGCTTGCAGGAGATGTATTTATCTCGAAAATCCCCTTGACTTTGTACGATCGCACAGAACCTGTTGAAGCTCGACTTTTCTTCTGGATTTTAAACTGATCCACCATCAGATACTGTGGATGAAGCGCAGTTGTAAGTGATTTAGATCTTCAGATCACTTGCCCTATACTGTCCTTTTCGTCATCCTCCTCTCGTTCAGTCTCTCTTTCGCTTCATTCGTCGCTGCCGGTTACAGATGTGTTTGCGGAGGGGAAGAGAGGGTGGCTTCGGCTTTACGACCGTGACCGTGTTTCACAAAGGTCGCTAAATGAGAAAACATTGTGGGAGGCTAATCAATTATAAACAGCAGCTAGCCTGAGTGGCCAAGCGCGACGGCCAAATCAGCCAGGCCGGTGATAATTTATCTCCCGGAGACTTTTCATTTTACCCAGAAGGCCATGGGGCATCCAGCTGCCTTACTTAGGGCCGAGCAGGGCATAAATCTCATTGACTCATGGGAAATGGTGTGTGCGCTGATGTAGGTGTGTGCGTCGATACGCAATCCCAGTCTGACTCAGGTGACCTATGACTGGACACTGTGCCATCCTGCAGTTTTATTGTTTAGAGGAGAATAATTGAAAGATAAAACCATGACCAAATAAAACACTGGAATTAACTTGGCACAAACACGTGAGTGAGTGTGTGTTTGTGTTTGTGTGTGTGTGTGGCTGAGTCATCATGCAGTATCAGATGTCACCCGTGGCGGCCCTCTTTCACCCTGCTCGCCCAGCAGTATTCCCTCTGTTGTCTGACTACTGAATCAGACACAATAATAAACTGACATTTACATTGAACTCTCGACTAAATAAACAAGAACAAACAATCACTGTCTGACTACAATTATCTGGAAGAGAGCAAACAAGCTGTTTGGGAGAAAAGTATGTGTGATTTTGCCAGAAGCAAGGAATGTTCTTTCTCACTCCGTGATCACTTTGATACCACTCCATCATGAGAGTAACGTGTTAATGGACCATAATGTCAACATTTCAGACATAATTACATACTGACCAATAATAGAAGTCCCTTCAAGGGAAGACAGTTGAACCGGCGGACAACTTGGTAACACACTTGCGCAGCTATTTTTAGTTATGCAAGTATAGCTCTTTTCTAATTGAATGGGGAAGTACTGAAATGTCAAGATGGCTCTCCAAACTCACATTTAAATAACATATTTCAGTTCAGTAAAGGAATCTGAGAGTTATGGTATCATAAATTGTTCTCATGCTCAAATAATGGTCAAAAAAAGGTATATTTCAGAATGGTCTAGCCAATGTGCTTGTGCAGCAGGACAACACAATACTGGAACAAAAAAGACATTTCATTATATTTTGTTTTTCTGCAATAGATTTTGAGTTTTGAAAAAAACAAACAAACAGGAATATTCAAAAGACTACATCTAGGAATGATTGGGGTTAATAGGCAGTGCATGTGCATAGAAAATAAATTGATTTTTTAAACCACTGATTTTTATTGTGATTATTTTTAATGAAAAATCTTAAAATAAGAAATGTATTGTCACGAATTTGCTCTGAGACACAAGGTTGAGGATCTGAACGCAGTCCTTTATTAATGTAATCCAGAATCGTAAATCCAAAACAGGCTATAGGTCACAACACAGGGCAGACAATCCAAACAATAACAACAAGGCAGAAAACACAGGCAAAATCCAAGAAACCAATCAAAAAACCATGAAGAAAAGGAAACCAGGATAGTGCTCAGAATTGCAGTGGGATAACAAACAAGACTTAGCAAAGAATGACTATAAACACAGGGCTTATAAAAGCAAAGTTTATGTGGTAATGACACACAGGTGGAAGTGATCAAACAATAATGAGGCCAGGGGCCTGTACCTTGATGGTAGTTGAACAAACTCAGGGTTATAGGATTACTTTCAAGTTGACAAAACTAAACCACTCCAATCCGGCTTTGTTGGCACCATGATGCTGATCATCAACTTTCTCTGTCAACTCAGGCTTTGATCCTGAGATTGTGGAGCGCGTGCACATGAATGCGTGACATCAGTGGTGAACAGCCAATCGCATGCCTTGCAACAGAGAGAAAATGTGACTCATTTCTCATGAGAGAGTCAGCGTGATTCAAAGCTCTTTTGAGCTTAAGAGATTGAAGAAAATGAAGAATTTAAACGCATATACACTAAATAAGAAACTTGTCCATGAAAAAGGACAAATAAAATAAATTACCTTGCACTAATGGTGCAAGTGAAAAGTGTTTATATATTTATTATTTATATATTTATATTTATTGTAGTCTGTCGATTCTATAGCTTACATATGATATGTATATATTAATATTCACTTAAAATAAATGCTTAATAATAACTGTTAAACTAAAATTGTTTGTGTGCAATGGAATGATAATAATATAGATCTTATAATAATTATATAAATCATATAAAAATCATAAAATAATTCTATAAATCATTAAAGCCAGACAATTTCATCATTTAATATTTGTTTTTACTATATAGTGACCTTTAATTTGAAGGAAGAGAATCTGGGGGAGGGACTTTATTGCATTGGATGTGTCAGTGTCACTTTGCACACATCTGATTGGTCCAATTTCGGTTTGAGCTCTCCTAGAACATAACCTGCCCCGGAGCAGGTTAACTGTGGAGCGTAAGTTACCGCTAAAAGCCAAATCATTTTCATGGTACCTAAAACCCAGGATTGGCGCAAACTAATCTGTCTTCATTGTACAAGCCCCAGGCAATGGGTTACGGGAATTGAAGTTCATGATGGGAAAGCAAGAGAGATGGGAGGAGTGCCCATGATCACCACCAGAGGGCACTCCTCCCATCTCCCTTGCTTTCCCATGAACTTCAGTTCCCATAACCCATTGCCTGGACTCATTATTGTTTGATCACTTCCACCTGTGTGTCATTACCTCGTAATCTCAGCTGGTGGATGTAACACACACATAGAAAAAATAAATAAATAAAAATAATGATGCATCTGTTGAAACTAGTGGGCAAGACAAGTTGATCATTTTGAGACCATTAAACAAATTACTCATTGTGGGCACTGCACTATTTATTTGCTTTGATACATTTGGATTCGCATGCCATGGTAAGGCTTGTGTTTATCACATGGCATCTTGTCAACTGATGGCCTGGACTTTATTTGACAACAGTTATCTGCCTTCTGCCTCCCTCCCTCCGATGCCCGCCACTTTGACAGGACCCATGCCTGCTTCTTTGACAGGACTTTTGCCCTCCTCTTTGACGTCTCTGTTGAAAGAGCCATTGATTGGTTCCTCTCCCTGGCGGTCTATCCTGCTTTATGTTGACAGATTGCAAATGCTCACACACATGTTGAACTTATATCATAAACAATTCTGATGAATTTAGAGTTTTTGCTGATACTTTGAAAATACACAAAAGAATCAAACCTATAGACAAAATAATTAATATCTATTGGTATGTTAAATGATTTATTCACTATGGGGATAGTTCACCCCAAAAAAATCACCCTCATGTCGTTCCAAACCTTTATGACTTTCTTTCTTCTGTAGATCATAAATGAAGATATTTTGAGAAATGTCCATGTCCGAAATTACATACTGTATAGTAGGTACTACATTTGGTTTGAAACGTACTATGAATAAAATTCGTATGTACTACATATGCCATGTTGTCATTGTCATGTGACCTATGGCGTAAGTTGCGTCACTTCACTGCCATTCACAAATCCTGTCCTGTGGCCTCATGGGATAGTAAGGTGTACATTGAATGCGACGTTCCAGAATCTCGGCGGAAGTACTAGGTCATCCCGCGACTTTTCGCTTACTTTTTGAATACTATGTAGTCGGACATACTATTGGCATACTATTTTCTGCATACTATACAGTAGAGAGGTGTTTGATTTTAGATGCAGCATTTTTTATTTTATTTTTTTTCTTCATACTATGAAAGTCAACTAAACTGTTTGGTCACTATAACTGAAAACAGTTATTTTAAATAGTAATAATATTTCACAATATTACTGTTTTTACTGTATTTTTTAATTAAATAAATGCAGCCTTGGTTAGCATATATATATATAAAACCATGTTGGATGTTGTGGGCCAACTGTAAGAAAACAGTACAGAAAACTAAAATTTTATAATACCCTGTGGCACCCTGGTGATTGATGAAATAGACCAAAGAAGAAAGTTTATAAAATACTGTTGGTTTAGATCACCAAAACATTTTTGAGCCACTGTAAATAAACATTAATACACATTCATTTGACTCCCTGCCATTAGCTGCAACATGACAGGTAATCATTTTAAACACCAAATAATTTGATAGCAAATTGTGGGCAAGTTGGTATTTAACAAGTACACACATTTAGGTACAGCACAGATCTTGTGGAAACGGTGTGAAGAAGGTCTACAATTGTCACACTTAGCGTGATTCACACATGTTATCAACATCATTTGCTGTTTATAGAAATATTGTTCCAGGAGCAATGGGGAATATGTTGTGCCAGTGACAGACATTACAGTCTCTATTTGCACTTGGAATATAAAATACTGAATTAAAAAGGTCTATAAGGAAAAATATTTTACATGCAGCCTTATTGTCAGGTTGGTTTGGGTTTTGTTTGTGTTCATGAAAAATATTTTGATAATTTATTACAGTCATGTTTCCTGTTGGTCATGTGTTTCCCTAGCCTTTTGTGTCATGTTCTGATTGGTTGATCATCTTGATTGTTCACAGGTGTTTCTTGGTAGTCTGTTTATATATAGCCCTCATGTAATCACTATCTCATGTTTAGCTGTGTTCTCTGCAGCCTCTGTGGATTTTTTTTAGTTTAAGTTCATGTTTTAAGTCAAGAGTCGAGTCAGGTCTTTGTTTTATATTTTGTTCATGTTTTATTTGAAATAAACTGCACTTGGGTTCAGTAAACTCGCCTTCAGTGGACAGAGATACACTGTATATAAGTAAAGGCATAGAAAAGGTTTAGCCATATCCTGGAAACGTCTTGTTTTGAGTAATGCCTTATTCTAATTATTGTCCATTATCAGATTATCAGTGCACTTGCATAAAATGGAATCTGCCATGAAAAAGATGTCATGAAACTTCTAGATTGTAATCTTGCAATCACATTGTTCTCTGTAGGGTCCAGCTGATTGGTTCCTGCTGTATCAACAGCCAATGAGCTCACTGCTCAACCTTAAAATACTTGGTTAGCATTTGCCTTAGCAGTGCAGCATGCTTTTTTTTTTAGAAACCCTCCACCTTCCCCAGCTCCACCTGTATAGATCTGCTATGGATAATTCAGATATGCTATTGTATAGGCACTAGCAAGTCTCGTACTTGTTCTGCAGCAGCAGATCTATTCCGCTAAGACCAAGCACATTAACATTGTAATTTCCATTACCATACCAAACATTGCATGACAGATATTAAAGGGGTCCTTGATTATGATTTCACTTTTTTTATCTTTAGGGATACACACAAAAACTGCATGTTTTTTGCTCTTACCCAAATAGGGGCAAATTTGACAAGCTATAATAAATGATCTGTGGGGTATTTTGAGCTGAAACCTCACAGACACATTCTGGAGACACCAGAGACTTATATTACATCTTGTAAAAGGGGCATTATAGGCCTCAATATCAAAATAATGCATATTACATGAATTTTCCTGCAACAGAGAATTTAAAACTAACTTTCAGCACATACAGCAGACTGAATTATTAGCTAAATATATTTTATGTAGACTTGGCCTTGAAAGACTTGTGAAGGCTTGTGAACACAATATGCTTTTTATATGAATGATGCCATAGGCCAAGATCAGCACCAATAGGCTATTTTGATTAAAAACACCATCTTCACTCATGCCCTACAGCATCACGGGTACTTGAGCAAGAACAAGTGGCACCCAGCGAGAGCGCATTGACCTTGGTTACAGCTCTGAATTGTGATTCATGCAGCGACAACAGTTTCAAATATTCTCCATAATTAAATTGTGTTAACCATACAGTGGGAAACAAAAGCTATGACACACTCATATCCAAGCTGCTCCTAAGAGATTTGCCGTTCATAAATTTCAGCACGCCCTGTACACTCCTGGACCTCTCACAACTAATCAGCAATTAGAGAACTGGATCCAGAAGCTCTATGACATTCAGCATCTGAATTATATCATATGGCCCAGCAGCACATGAGAGGGAGAGACAGGGGACAGATCGGGCATAGAGACCCTACAGATGAGCGGAGATGGTTAAACGAGGTTAAGACACCATCATGCCCCATTTACATGACATTATGCAGACCTGCGGATGTCTATCAATGAGCCTATTCACTAAACAAGCCCTGCAATTAGCCATCGACACATCCCCCCCCCCCACACACAGCCTGTCACATTTCATTATAGCTCTCATCTGAAACAAAAGCATTAGCTGACACACTCATCATGTCCTGTGCGTGTGTGTGTGTGTGTGTGTGTTTGAGAGAGAACATCTAGACATGCTTTTGGTCATTGGAAGAGACAACGTATGAGTTTATCTCAGTGTGTAATTTAGATACAAACAGAAGCGGCCAGCATGTCTGAACAACTTCACTTTTTCTGTGATATATCTCCAAAATTACAAGTCTTAAATCTGATAGTTTTGTACCAATAAGCAGAACCAGAATATGACATCCACTTTTAATGCTCCAGCATTTATGTCTAGCTGGCTCTTTTCCACAGTGAGGTGATTTCAATAGAGTTTGACTTTAGCATGTTTCTAATAGTTCACAGCAATACTCTAAAACTTATTTTACTGACACAAACCCAAGTTTATTAATAATCAGCATTTCTTTAGCCTCATCTACTATCTTTTTCACTACAGTGCATTTTGAGATTGCATTCTCTGTAAGGGTATTTGGAATTTGGCCAGTAAGTAAGTTAAGTGGGAAGTAAATTAAGATCAATAATGGCTTTGATTGATATTTTATATACATATATTCACTTTTTTCTCCTTAAATTGATTCTTCAATATCAGGTTTACCAGTATTGAAGCATTTAATGGGTCTATACAAAACGATGTGCAACAAAGCAAATCACAGAAGAAAAAAACATTTTTATTCTGCTTACTCTTTTAGTGTATTGTTTGCATAATTTAAAACTTTTTATGCAACAGCAAATTATCAAGTCATGCTTTAATTGGATAAAGGTTTATGCTAAATGCTTAAATGTAGTAAATTTAACTGACATAACCCAAACCCTGCAAAATCTGTGACTACTTAAAATGCAAAACAATATATATATATATATATATATATATATATATATATATATATATATATATATATATATATATATATATATATATATATATATATATATATATATATATATATATATATATATTATTCATTCCATACATATATATATATATATGTATGGAATGAATCAATTTAAATGGAATGAATAATTAATAATATAGGTTTCATTTGATGATTTAACATGACCTAACAATAAACAATACTTCTACAGCATTTATTAACCTTTGTTAATATTAATCTCAACATTTACCAAAACATTTTAAGGTCAGATCTGTAAATATTAGATATACCAGTAGTTCTTGAACCTTTAAGGGATTACCATCCTTCTGCGTACCCCCTCTCTTCCACTTAGACTGCAGTCACCTTTTCCATTAAGGGACAATATTTGCCCCCTAAATTGATTTTCCAGTGCATATTTTTACCTTTATGAATAACTTTATAAAATAAATAATGTTTTAAATAAAAAATGTTCAATAGATAAATATGCGATGATGGTAAAACAAAGTAAAATGAGTAAATACTGACAGTACTGTGTTTAAAATGTACGTTTTGTTTTTTGACCTGTTGTATAATAATGCACGTTTGCAGTCATGTGGATATTGGGAACAATTGCATTCTTGCTCGTTATCAACATTAAATACAAGAACTCACACAAGGTATGTTTTTGTATCGAAGAAAGTTTGAGTCTTAAATTGTGTCTATATTTGTTCTTCATGCGAGTAAGTGCTCAATCCCCATTTTCACAAAGGTGCATTGTCAAAAAAGGCAATAATTTAGCGCGATTTGATCTGCACGCAATCTATCATATGCATGCTGCTGCTGTGGATACAGTCATTTTTGACAGCTAAAGAGTTAATTTGCTTAAATGTAATGGATTTACGGCATGTTGCCAGTTAGAAATACAATTTAATCAAATAAAATTAACCTTACTGCTCTACTTTATCTCTCTCTGATTTAAAGTTCCCCTGTTGTTAATAATTGTATCCATTAAAACTCATTCGATCATCAAAAAGACATATTTAAAAAAAAAATCTTCATGCCTTAAAGTTTGAATGTAACTCTATGCCCTTGCTTCATTTAGTATACACAGATCTATGAATATGCTAATTAGCCCCGCCTCCACTCACTCACACAAGCTCAGAGATCCACTCGGTCAACTTACTGAGGTGAACGCTGCACTGTGGAGATTTAGCACTTACTCGCAGTATTGCTTTTTACAATGTCAGACACATAGCAGTAATTAATATGATTAGCCTTTTGCTTGACTATGTTTTCAAACAGCTAATGTGTTGCTAATGTTCACATTCACGAGTCAGACAGCTGACTTCTATCAATCAGTATGCTTAGAAACATAACATCGTAATATATATCATACATCCACCATATTACTAAATCTACCCAATGTTTCATAGCAACAGGTTTTTAGATCACTGCAGTTTTAAAGAGAAAATACTCAGCAATGATGTTGACTTATGAATTTGCACATGGTTTGTCTTCAAGCATATTAAAAAAAACATACAGACATATAAACAACATCAAAAACTTTATTTTCACCACAGGGGGGCTTTAAAGATGAGTGGTAGCTGATGAAAATAACCACCATGTTAACCCTTCCAGTCAAATTTGCTGCAAACATCAATGACAGCTTTAACTTATCAATGCTGGCAAATGACTACACTCTAGCACTACACTACAGCAATTGGGTTGTTTTAACCCAGCGGTAGGGTTAAATGTTTGCCCAACCTGCTGGGTAGTTTTATTTAACTCAACTATTGTTTAAAAATTACTGTATTGCTTAATTAAAATTAACCCAAAGTATGTTGGAAATGAACATTTATTAATGTTCAATGAATAATTATTAAACAATAAACATTTATTAAATTGCTTATTAATAAATTTATATTAATAAACTATTAAATTTATATTAATAAAATATTAAAGCTTATTAATAAACATTCACCTTTTGTCTATTATTGTTGTCTCTAATTGCATCTGGTTTTTAATTTCCCAACTATTTTGGGTTCATTTTAAGCTAGCCATATAGCAATTTTTAAACAATAGTTGGTTTAAATAAAACTACCCAGCAGGTTGGGCAAACATTTAACCCAACCGCTGGGTTAAAACAGCCCAATCGCTGGGTTTGTCCATTTTCAACCCAACTTGGGTTGTTTTTAACCCAGCCTTTTTTAGAGTGTATGGTAAGTGGGATAATCTTTGTCTCCTCGTCGTGCATTGAAATTGTTTAATGCACAGCTAGCTGTGGATTATTCCTTATATAATCCACTGTGAACTAACATGAACTTGAACATTTTAATTAACTAACATTATACAGGTTAATAAATTCTGTAAAAAATAGATTGTTAGTTCATGTTAGCTAATTAATTTACAAATTAGACCTTATTGCAAAGTGTTACCCATTATTTATTACTAAAACAAGAAGCAGAAATAAAATTAAAAATCAATTATTGTACACTTAAACAAACATGAACTTTGTCAGTTATTAAAAATAATCTTAAATGGTTAGTTCATCCAAAAAAAAATGAAAATTCTGTCATCCTTTACTCACCCTTATGTCGTTCTAAACCTGTATGTCTTTCTTTTCTTCTGCAGAACACAAAATAATACATCTTGAAAAACTTGGGTAATCAAACCGTTTTGGTAACCATTCATTTTATAGACAAAATTTTCTCACACATTTCTCAGAATATCTCTTTAATGTTCTGCATAAGACAAAAGGCTTACAGGATTGGAACAACATGAGTAAATAATGGCAAAATTTCCATGTTTTTGGATGAACTATTCCTTCAAGTTACCATAATTAAGTTGTCTATCTTTTGAAACAGTTTTCACGTCAGGAGCATAGATAGGTTTAAGAACAGAGCATCTCTTTATCAAATGGATCAAAGAACATTTCTTGTCACTTTGGAACTTTGCAACGGCGTCTCAAAAATCTGAGTTTGATTGTTCCTTTCAATCAGTGTCTTGAATAATAACCAACTAAATCAAAGCAAAGTGCTGAGATTCTCTCCAGCTATCTTTAATGACCAGGTAAATATTAAATAAGGAGAGAAGTCCTGAACATCCTTTCTAAGCCCTGACCTGTCTATCTTGCTTACAGATAACACCCAGCAAATGGAAGATAATTATCATTTCAAGGTGATTGGTAATCATTGCTGACAGCTTTCTCTTGGTAAGCAGCATTGTGATGTCTCATTTACATGCAGTGAGTTCCACGCAAGCTGTGGTTCACCGGTGAGAGTGGAATCCTTGTGCCAACAGATGTGAAACTGATAGATCACACTATTTGCATTTCCACGTTTCAAGAACCAGACAGGCAGTAGCGATAAGATAGATCTCAGGTGTGTGAAATCACATATTGAGTGTCACACACACACAGGTTGTTTTGAGTGCATAAATACATCATGGACATGCTATAAGAACCACATGATATACGGTATGCTTGAAAAAAAAACAAACAAAAAAAAAACATATGTGCTAATATGATTAAATTGTAGTTAAATGGATAGTTCACCCAAAACTGAAAATTCTTGCTGTAAGCCACTGTAAACACTGTATAATGAAATGTATATTACTGGTCAATTTTGCCTTCATAACAAGCCTTCTGACAAAATAGCGGAATGAAAACAGCAACAGAAATATGTATTACACTTTATCTATTTGCATCTGTAGAATAAAATTGCAATACATATCTCACTGTCACCCCCCCTTCATGAGCATACACATGGAAATGAACTATACTTTCATTATATCTTCACTACTATTCCCGAATCACTTCAGCTTTCCATTTAGAGTCGTAGATTCTGATGTCAATTAAATATGAGATGAAAAATGTTTATTGT
Organism: Chanodichthys erythropterus; assembly: GCF_024489055.1. NCBI lineage: Eukaryota > Metazoa > Chordata > Actinopteri > Cypriniformes > Xenocyprididae > Chanodichthys > Chanodichthys erythropterus. Next base: position 35,968,513 of record NC_090224.1, on the reverse strand, counting down.
GTATACAATCCAAAGCAACACAACACGACTTCAAAAATAAAAGTATGAAAAACTCATGGAAGTTTTTATTTACTGTGAATTAAATGTACTGTACTAAAAATTATTTTATGTAAAATATATATTTTATCAAATATGTTTTACTCTAAGGCTACGTCCACACGAAGCCGGAGCTTACCCTAAACCAGGGATGGACAACTCCGGTCCTGGAGGGCCAGTATCCAGCAGAGTTTAGCTCCAACCCTAATCAAACACACCTGAACCAGCTAATCAAGGTCTTTAGGATTAGTAGAAAGTTATAGGCAAGTGAGTTTTTATCAGGGATGGAGATAAACTCTGCAGGACACTGGCCCTCCAGAACCGAAGTTGTCCATCCCTGCCCTAAACCGATCTTTTTTTTTTTCTCATCTCAAAAAATATCTGCGTCCACACGAAACCACTGAAACGACTCAAAACGATGTAGTATACATGTCAGACCATTATGTGGCGCTGTAATTCTGCCGCAGAAATGCACTTAAAGCAGCGAAGAAGACTTGGAGCATGCGCATAAACCTTGCGCGCTGAATACAAACTTTAGCAAAGCTTAGAAATAACACTTTATTTTGGTTCAGTAGCTTCTGCAGCACGAACACAAGCATGTAGAGTCGGCTATTGCTGTTGTTGGTGGTGTTTTGTGGTGTTAGAGCGTCTGACTAGGGTCGACACATGGGGTGATGACATCATTGTTTCAGAAAATATACGGATTGCCCCGTCCACACGACAACGCCAAGCCGGCGTTTTCAAATTTTTCCACTCTGGGACCCGATTTCAAAAAATACCGGTTTCACCTTTCGAAAACGCCTGATCCGTGTGGACGAAACGCCTATCCGATAAAAAATTTGTGCGGTTTCACTGAAACGCGTCTCCGTGTGGACGGGACCTAAAATTGCTATGAAATCAAAGCCATATGTCTAAAAAAGTTGTGTTCCAAATTTGAAGCTGATATCTCAAAAATGTAAGTTCCCATGAGATTTTCCTTAGGCGCAGTACCAAAAATATCCACCGGGTGTCAATTTTTTGATGCACTCTCCTGTAACAAACTTATAAATTTCTATCCAAATATCACATCTGTCACAAAACACAAGACTCAAGCCTTTCCAATGATATGTGTTTTGTCAAGATGAGAAAAAGTTTTAAATATTAAGTAGTTCAAATAAAATGTGTAATATGAAACCTGACATCGCCCACTAGGGGAGGAGCCTGCTAAAATAATTTAGAGTACGGTTTCCATAGTAACACAACATCCAATTTCAAAACGGTTTTCACCGGATGAATTTTGAGTTTCTAAGCTTTTGAATGATACCGACTTTATGATGATTAGTAAAATATGTGCTAAATAAAAAGAGTGCCCCACTAGCGGGACGATGACAGTTCGAGGAAAATGCCTTCAACCCCTTAGCTCTCAATTAGGGATGCAAAGGGGTGGAAAATTTCAAGTAAATTTCCAGAAACATTCCTAAATTTCCCGAAAGTTTCCAAAAATCCTGGAAACTTTCTGGAAATTTTCCGTACCTATTTTCAATCACAGTGTCAAAAATCACCAATGAAGCCATACTAAAACAACATAAATCAGAGTACATTTCAAAAATCTTGGCACGGTAAATCCGATTTTTAAGAGATTTTTCCTTTACTTTATCATGAGTAAATAATGACCACATTTTCTTTGTTTTCATTCAGCTTTCCATTTAGATTCTGATGTCAATTAAATATGATAGCAACAATGTTTACTGTGTATACAGTCCAAAGCAACACAATGACTAAAAAATTGCTGATTTTCCACATATACAGTACATTACCATACAAAAGTCTCTTCAGCATCTCTTCCCTTCATTTTAATGAGACAGAGGAAAAGAGAAGCAACTACTTTTCAGCGCAATCCTTTCAAAGTGCTTCTACTGGACGTTGACAGTTAATTTCCATCTCTGGAGGCAGAATAAACCCCTTCATGCTGTCTCCATAATCAAAAGAATATCACACTGTCAAACCTTAATCAAAGCCCTCAAACCTAGCCCTGCACTTAGAAAGACGTGAGAACAATTTCCAACATCCTCACAAATGAAAATAAAATAGATGTGTATCTGTCCAAGAATGAATGCATGTGTTTCTTTGTAAAGAAATTACTGTTTTCTTTCTTTTAAGCACTACTTCACTGTCAAACCTTAAACAACAGCTCTTAAACCCAATCTGGCAATGTGAGGAACAGTCTAGCACCAGCAACATGCACACACTTTCATTTGTAAGAACTGGCTTCCTTATGCAACTAAAGCCAAATATGAACAACATTTTGTGTGTTGTGCTTAGTCATTTGAGGGATGTACCAAAGTTACCTTTTTTGCCATATTTGCCAAATGCACAAACCATCAAAACTCGCATTAAACTGTATAAACCAGCTGTTTTTCTCCTGTGTGATTGCATGAAACGGGGCAGCACATTGTGTTACTTATAGCAGTGTTCCATGAAACATTTTTGTATGAGATGAAACAGCCGCTGCCTTTCTATAAAACTGCACCTGTCACATTTGTGAAACACATTGCGATTTCATTCCTTATGTTTTTGTTTTGGTGGCTTAATACAAGGAATATTCTACAAATGTGTCACCACATGGGATTCTGAGAGAGAGAGAAAAAAAAAAAAGAAACTTTAAGTATCCTAAAAAAAACCATCTGATGGTAAATTTTTCACAGAATAAAATGCTGTTAGAAGTCTTGACACTCTCTGATCTGTTTGTAGAGTGTAACAAGGTTCGTTGATAAGGGAAGGAGGCAGAAACAGCCAAACATTTTAATCGAAAAATAAACAAACAAAAACAAAAGTAAAGCAGCAGCCACTCACGGACAACTGCCACATAAAAACATAATTAAAAAATAACATAAATAGTCCAGGCTTGGTCGTCTGTTGTCCTTCATTGTCGTCACACCTCCTTTTATTCTTCCGAACTCCTCTGTGAGACTCGAGGCGTGCAGGTGATGCTCATTAGCACTCACGTCACCGGCCTCACTCAATTCCCACGGCTCTCGGACCCACCCCGCCCTGCATAGTGCATCTTTAGTATAACATTTATATGTAATTTATGTCATTAGCATTTATATGATTTAATTTAGGCTTTTACTCATATAAACCTTGTTAACTGAACATGAACAGATGCTCAACCAAACTTGAATGACGCATGAGAACAAACCTCTTCCAGAAGCTCATTCATTCAGATGCAGACATAAAAACTTGATTTAAGAGCAAAAATATGTCTACCTGTAGTGCCTTGAAAAGCTTGTACTAAGCCTAATATTGAGGGTGGGGGGGTCATCTAGCAATCCAAACAAATTATACAGTATAAAAGGCAAGGGCATGAATAGAAAAGTGAGGCTGGTCTGTACTCGACCACAGCAAGCTAATGAATGATTAAAGGAGGTTATCGAAAGCCACTTACATTGGTCAAAGGCCGCATATTTATGGCTACCAATTATTTTCTCAAGGTCACTTTTGATTTTTCCTTCAAATACTTCAACATTTTTATTCCATTTTATTAGAGGTGATCTTTTTGTATTTCTTCTTTGTTTTTTGACAATTAATATGTGTGCATATATGTGCATGCTTATATTTTTACATATTATGTGTGTATATACTGTGTATATGTGTGTGTATATACAGTACAGTCCAAAAGTTTGGTATATATTTCCAAAAGTATATATATATATATATATATATATATATATATATATAAATTATATGTAATATATATATAAATGCTGTTCTTTTGAACTTTCTATTCATCAAGGAATCCTGAAAAAAAAAAAAAATACACAACTGTTTTCAACATTGAAAATAGTCATAAATGTTTATTGAGCAGAAAATCAGCATATTAGAATGATTTCTGAAGGATCATGTGACACTGAAGACTGGAGTAATGATGCTGAAAATTCAGCTTTGCATCACAGGAATAAATTACTTTGTCAAATATATTTAAATAGTACACAGTTATTTTAAATTGTAATAATATTTCACAATATTACTGTTTTTTACTGTATTTTTAATTAAATAAATGTAGCCTTGGTGAGCAGACGAAACTTCTTTTAAAAACATTAAAAATCTTACCGTTTCCAAACTTTTGGACTGTACTGTATATATATATATACATTTTTATATAAAATGCTTAGAAAATCTCAGATTTCTTACTAAAGTTTTTCAAAACCATATGAAACCAGCATAAGTACATTTCTGTGTCATGAACACTCTTGTCATTGACCCATATTTTAATTATGGAGGAATCTGTATAAAATGTGGACGTTTTGAATTTTGAAAAGTTAATTGCAAAACATCAGATACATAAAAAGTGGATTGTCATCATGAGTTGAAAAGGATAACAGAAAGGCTGCCTTTAAAAACAGAAAATGTGAACACCAGACTCAGAGACATTGATAAGTCAACCACAGCGGCAGTGTTTATTTACCAGGTTGTAAAGCTGGAGACAAGCAGGTGAGTAATATGAACGTATGGCAATAGCAGATGATGATAGGAGTATTAACAGATAGCAGTCTTTAACAGGTTGGAGGTTTAGCTTGGAAGAGTGAGTAGCGGAGCGCACACCTCGTTGCAGGTACCATGTGAGTATATCAGGTAGGGATGTGCATCCTCGTTTCCTTTCTTCACTTATTTTCCTTACGTCTTAGCTCCACCCCTTCAAGATGCGAGGGAGTTGCAAATAGCATCCCTTGTTGGCAAACACTATTTACACTAGCTCCGCCCACTAATGTCTGGTTGGGCCACTCAAGTTTTAAAAAAGATGCAAAGCATTGAACATCTTCACTGGTGCAGTAGTAGTGAGTAAGACCTGGCTTTGTGATTGACGCAGGTTCAAATCTGCCTTTTGCCAAGATCGCATTCATTTTCATTAAAAATGAAAATAGTGTTCTAAAAGTGGAAATAAACTGTGAACGACTGTTTAATAATAGTTTAAATGAGTGTTTATTGGGAAGGGTTAGAGGAAAGTGTAGGGAGGGATTTATTCTCCCAATAAGGCAGCATCCATTTAATAAGTTTAATAAATATAACCATTTACACTTTATGATATTATTGCATCCTGTTAATGCACAAAAATACTGAGGTATACTGCAAATAGAATCTGTCAGTATAAAGTATAGATAGTATCTACTATTTACTCTTATCGCAAAGAACTGATGCTTTTACATGCTATTTTCACATAGTGTAAATATCATATCGCTAAGAAATTGCCGCTATTGTCACTTAGTGTAAATAGCATCTATCGCTAAGAAAATATGTTATTTTCACTTAGTGTAAATAGCATCTAATTTGCAAATTAGTGCAAATAACCACTGCCATAAAAAAAAAAAAAAAAAAAAAAAACGTAAATTGCACATAAGGCAGGTTTTGCATTAACATCTAAATATAATTAAAAATATATTGTTCAATCATTTTTCTATTTTTGAAATATAACCATTTACACAGTTACTGTGAAAACTTGTTTTCATCACAAATTTAATTAAACATTAAATAATTAAGACATTACTAACAGGTAAAGTAAATATAATGAACATATAAGCTAATATAGTGCATGTATTTAGTGAAATGCTCCTCTAGTGTTAATTTCTATAGTGAACTAACATGCTGTGGACACTAAATGACTTGCCTGAGGTAAATGTAATGCTATGTGAGATATTATTCTCAAGCTGTTTTATTGATCTCTTTCTGCGGTTGAAACACTGGTTGAGAGATTACACGTAAACATCTATGCATAGATCATTTGTTCTTCTTCTGTGCGTCTTCCTGTTTTGGAGTTTAGCAAACAGCGCTGCATTACCGTGCGTTCCCCCTTCTGGATTGGAGTGTGGATCGCCTGTGACTGACTGTATGAACCAAACTTACCCTAGTGGATAAAAAACATAGAGCTTCACAAGGTGAGTAGAGCAGGTAGTCCATAGTCCATTAATGTGATCAGTCAATAACATGTGCGAGGTGAGTGCTTTTATGCCAGAGCTGATTGTGAACAGGTGCAGATGGTTAGTATTCGGGTGTGTGAGATTGCTGTATGTGTGTGACGTAGAAGCCTGCAGACGCTAGCATAGCAGTATCCTGAAATTGAACTGCTCGCAAGGATAATTTGAGATATATAAAAAAACTTTCCACTCCAAATAAGATAACGCCGGAAGATGTTTTCTATGAAAATGTATGCATCTGTTGCTAAAGAGACTTTTAATGGCAGGGAGCCCTGTCTCTTTGCACAGATTTTTTTCTTAAGGCCCTGTAAGTCGTCTCGGTTCAGATCTCTGATGTGCTGTTTTTTTTATATTTGCCCCAGTGTGAAGTTGCATCTCTTCAGACATACGCAATGCCGGCGAATAAACATGACATCAAAATCTGCACAGTGACACACACACGATCACACCTCCAGGCCCCGACGAGACTGAGTGAGAACACACACACACATACACTCATACATACAGAGTCAGTGAGAATAAAAAAAGAAGTGTTTGAAAGTGCAAGGAAGAAAATAAATAAGGTGGAGAATAGAAGAGCATGAAAAATGCAGTGGGAAGCCATCTATTCTGAAGCTGAATAATGCATCTGCAGCCTCATGAAAGTGCACGGAGACATTAGCTCGTTGTTGGTTATAATGCTTCTCCTCTCTGTCTGTCTGTTGTCACAGATATTTATTAAAGACTGTGGCCATGACCAGCTACAGTGTATGGCATCGAATGCATTATGTATGAAACCCCTGCTGAATTGTCAGGAAGAGCACAAAACTATCGCTTCAGCCATCTCACCAAAGGAAGGTCAAACTCTCTTTTGTGCGATGCCAGTGTGGAGCAGTGTCGAGAAGAGAGGACATCTACAATCGCATTTATTAGATGGAATAACTCTGAGCTGAGCTTTAATCTTCTTTATTCAAATTTGTAAGATATGTTATATTGAGTTTGTTTTTTCATGCAGAAATATTATTTCGCATTGTGTTTCTAAATACATTTACGTTTGTTTAACGTTTAAAGGTTTAGTTCCCATAAATTAAAGGTGCCATCCAACGTTTTTTTTTTTTTACAAGATGTAATATAAGTCTAAGGTGTCCCCTGAATGTGTCTGTGAAGTTTCAGCTCAAAATACCCCATAGATTTTTTTAAAACAATTTTTAAACTGCCTTTTTTGGGGCATAATTAGAAATGCGCAGATTCAGGGCTGCTGGCCCTTTAATTGCTCGCGCTCTCCGCCCCCTTCCGAGCTCTTGACTCTATCATTCTATAAACAAAGTTCACACAGCTAATATAACCTTCAAAATGGATCTTTACAAAGTGTTCATCATGCAGCATGTCTAATCGCATAAGTATAGTATTCATTTGGATGTTTACATTGATTCTGAATGAGTTTGATAGTGCTCTGTGGCTAAAGCTAACATTACACACTGTTGGAGAGATTTATAAAGAATGAAGTTGTGTTTATGAATTATACAGACTGCAAGTGTTTAATAATGAAAATAGCGAAGGCTCTCTTGTCTCCGTGAATACAGTAAGAAACGATAGTAACTTTAACCACATTTAAAAGTACATTAGCAACATGCTAACGAAACATTTAGAAAGAAAAATTACAAATATCACTAAAAATATCATGTTATCATGGATCATGTCAGTTATTATTGCTCCATCTGCCATTTTTCACTATTGTTCTTGCTTGCTTACCTAGTCTGATGATTCAGCTGTGCACAGATCCAGACGTTCTGCCCTCGTCTAATGCCTTTCATAATGTTGGGAACATGGGCTGGCATATGCAAATACTGAAGGCGTACATATTAATGATCCCATTGAGATTCGCCTGTTCTTCGGAAGTCTTTTAAACAAATGAGATTTACATAAGAAGGAGGAAACAATGGAGTATGAGACTCACTGTATGTCATTTCCATGTACTGAACTCTTGTTATTCATCTATGCTGAGGTAAATTCCATTTTAAATTCGATGGAACCTTTAAAATTGTCACCCATCGTTCCAAGCCCATGAGACTTTCATTCATTTTTGAAACACAACAGAAGGTATTTTAATGAAAACTAAGAAATCTGTGCTTTTAAAGTCCCCCTGTAGTTAATAATTTCATCCCTTAATACTCATCTTTGATCACCAAAATGACATATTTAAACCATTTTTTTTTCTGTGAAAAAAATGTTTTCATGCCTTAAAATAGCTTTAATGTAATTCTACACCCTTGCTTCATTTAGTATACACAGATCTATGAATATGCTAATTAGCTCCACCTCCACTCACTTGCACGAGCTCAAAGATCCACTCGGTCAACTTACTGAGGTGAACGCTGCACAATTGTATTGCTTTTTACAACGTCAGACACATGACAGTAATTAATGTGATTAGCCTTTTGCTTGACTGTTAACTATAGTTAATGATATGCTAATGCGCGTCGGCACATTGACGTGATTGGTTACAAGGTAGTTTATGATGCCACAAACACCGGCAATTTCAACCCCCCTTTTTGAAACTGTCTTTAGATCACTGCAGTTTTAAAGAGAAAATACTCAGCAATGGTGTTGACTCATGAAATTGTACATGGTGTGCATATTTAAAACACCACATAGACATATAAACAACATTAAAAACTTGATTTTCACCACAGGGGTTCTTTTAAACTTTGAGCTTCACTATATTTGATGTACTCTATGTAAGTGAATTGATCAATATTTATATGTGAATAAATGCCTAAATTAAATCTGTTCATCATAAACAACCATGTCTCTTCAGAGAGTTTTGATTAAACTGCTTGATTTACATTGATTTCTTTTATGATTGTCATGGTTTTTGTGGATGAACTTTAGGGACAGAAATTTCTCAGGTCTGATTGAATATAAATAACATTTGTGTTTTAAAGATGAACGAAAGTTTTGTTACGACACAAGGGTGAGTAAATGGTGAAAAAAAAAAAAAAAAATGGGTGAACTGTCCCTTTAACATCAGTAGTTCACATTAAACTTTAAACATTCATTTAGTAAGCTGCCCCAGTTCATTTAAATCAAAAAGTCAGATGCATTGTGAAATCTTTTATAATGATCATTTATCATATATATTTTCCATTACAGTTTTTACCATGGAAACTAATTTTATTACTTACTTAATTTAATGTATTATTAATAATTTTTCTCATCTACATAAATAATTTATTAATAATGCATATATTTTTAAAAAAGTCAAAGTGTGTGTGTGTGTGTGTGTGTGTGTGTGTGTGTGCTTTTGTTTATATTACATTGTGGGGACCAAATGTCCCCATGATGTAATATAAACCTGAGTTCACCTACATCGTGGGGACCAGCCAGCGGTCCCCACAATGTAAATGGGTTTATAAATCATATAGAATGAGTTTTTGTGAAAAAGTAAAAGTTTGCACAGTTTCCTGTGAGGGTTAGGTTTAGGGGTAGGGGCAGGGTAGGGGGATAGAATGTACAGTTTGTTCAGTGTAAAATGCATTGAAGTCTATGGAAAGTCCCCACAATTCACAAAAACAAACATGTGTGTGTGTGTGTGTGTAAACATCTTTATAGGGGTCAATTGTAATTGTTTTAAACTATTATAGTCCATCTATAATAGTTTAAAAACAATTACAATTGACCCCTATAAACCCCAATAACACAATTAAACTTCAGACTTTGAGGAATAACATATTTTCTTTATCATCTGAGTAAATGCAATAAAACCTTTTAGAGAATATGAAGCATACTTCAAAAGGAAGGAGTGCATGAAAGAATTTTTATTAGAGCGTGCGTAACAGATACTGGTCCTGTTCATCCGATAACCCGACAGCACCGAGCTTTCTTACACTTCCAGCTTTCTCCTAGTTGAAAACAGTGAAAAACACTCAAATCAAAATAGTCTTTAAATATTCATTAGACCCTGCAGCCCTCAAAAGACAGAGTTTAGAATTTTAAATAGACCAAAGCCATCCCTTTTAAATGATTACATTAAAGTATCAAATTAGTATCATACGCTGCAACATACGCACACACTCTCTCTTTAATATTTCATGCTGTCTGCCATCAGTTAGATGATGATTTGTATATTTAGTGAGTTTCAGCTCTAAATAGTGACATGGCCATGCATAAAGAGTTCTCTCGAGAGATTTCCACGGCAGTTAGACGACTTTGATGATTGTGTATGTGTGTTTGAGAGAAAGGCCTGCATCTGATGATGCTATCTTTGAGAAAAGGTAAAGGGAACACAGACAGACTGCACTGACACACTGCCTAAATTAATGTTTCATAGCAACACACACACACACATACAGAGAGAGAGAGAACAAGTAAAGCACTGCCAGCTAAATGGTGTATCTGGGCTGTAAATGTCATCCTACACCTTAAGTGATGAAAGAGAAAAACTTGAAAGTCTATCCCGTTCATTCCCAGCACAGAGAAAAAGAGAGAAGTAGTCCACGTTCTCCATCTCTTCTTCATTTTTGTCTCATAAAAGTAAACGTGGCATTAAGAACAGAGACGACATTAACTTCAAAATTTAAGCCCATTAGGGGTCACCATATTGAACTTGATTTGAAATTCTGTCATTATTTACTCAGTTTCTTGTCGTTTCAGACCCTTTATGACTGACTTTCTTCTGTGGAACGCAAAATGAGAAGATTAGCAGAGTGTTCACGCTGCTCTTCTCCATTCAGTGAAAGTGAATGGTGACCAGGGGCTGTCAAGCTCCACAAAAGTCAAAAAGCACTATGAAAATAGTCCATGTGTCTTCTTAAACCATGTGATAGCTTTGTGCAAGGACACAACTTTATTCATTGATAATCTAACACTGTAGCTCTTAAATACAGTCCTTATATACAGCTCTTATATACAGTATCACCAAGTATAGTACTGCAGATTCTCTTTACAGTAAATAACTGTGATTCCCTTTGCATCGTGGGAATTTTCTGTGACATCTAACACCATATACAGAGATTTAGTGTATTTTTTTTTTTTTTTAAGATTACTACAGAATATATTTCTGTTTTTGCCATAATGACTTCTTTGGCACCATGCCATCATGATTTTTAATTTTCATAATTTTGGATTGACAGGATTTTGTAACAAAGTGTATGGTATGCAAAAGTGGCCTATGCTTTTGGAGCAGCACCTGAGTTTTGCAGACACCTTATGTGAACTGTATTTGGCTGCCTATATTTTTCCCATTAATTTTCTGTTGCCAAATAAATAAATAAATAAATCTTTGTGAGGATAAATCCAGAGTATACAACAATGCACTGCAAAAGACAAGAGAAATGGTGAAGATGCACTGTCCCAGTTTTGTTGGTGTTCATGACTTTTATTTTGTAATTTCATAGTCATGTTTCATGCTTCCTGTTTGTCATGTAATTAACTATCCCAACATGTGATCATGTCTTGTTTTCATCATGTGTTCTTATTGGTTCTTTGTCTAATGTGTCACATTTTGATTGGTTCACTGTTTCGTTGCATTCAGACGTTCCTTGTTAGTCATTAGTCTCTCTGTATAAATAGACCATAAACCACTTAGACTAGTCTTAAAAGTTAAGACACTAATGTTTTTCTTGAAGAATGGTCCTAATTTTTAGTTTAAAAAGTCTGTTATATAAAAAGGTAGACTGGTGTAATTTGAATTAGAAAAATAACATCGATTACCCCTTGGTTAACTGCAAGTTGGTCAAACTAGTTCTTAAGACACAGTCTTAATATAGTGACTAAGTTTATGCAACTGGCCCCTCATGTTTCATTGTTCCTTTGTCCAGTATTGATATGTGTAACCTACTGTTGGTGAGTCTTTGTTTCATGGCCATGCCAAGTCAAGTTTCTGTTTATCTTGTATTTGTTCATGGTTTTGGATTTCAATAAACTGCACATGGGTTCTTCAAGCTTGCCTCGGTTCTAATTTTGAGGGTGAACTATCCCTTTAAAACAAGTTCTCATGTGCTTATTTGTTCTGTGATGTGGTCTAGTCAGAAGGAAAATTTCATTGCTGTGTGTTCACACTGTTCAAATCCAAGAAATGATATTTTTCATCTTGTTCTCAGTAGACCAAAAGGTAGGGCAGTATCATGCCAGGATATTTTCCCCTGGCAGAAAATGTTAAAACAAATAACTTCATCCTGACAAGGGTTCCCACAGAGATGAAAGGGATTGTGGGGACATCTGGAGGGCAGATACAACCAGGTGAATGGAATAAGATACTGAGAAAGCACGAAAATGAGAAGAGTGTGGGAGAGAGACTGGGATAGCTCAGGATTGAACGAGGCCCTTATTAAAACCACCCTTAGCAGTTACAGTGAGTTATTTTGGACCACGAACAAACATCGGGCTTAAAAGCACCCCCTCACATGGAATGGCTGCTTTCGAAACCCACCCAGATAAACTCGGTCAAAAGTGCACGCAGTAAGAGAGCATAAGAAACAGATTGAGGGCTTTGTCAAACATTCCTGTCTGCTGATTGGCTCCAGGTGGATCTTCGGTCTGTTTAGCCTGAAGAACTTGGGTGTGCTTAATGGAATATTCCAGGTTCAATACAAGTTAAGTTCAAACAGCATTTGGACATAATGAAGTTTAAAAAAAAAAAAAAAAAAATTCCAACCCAAACAAACAAGGTTACGGTGAGGCACTTGCAACAAAACTAAACAGTGCAAATTCTTGAGAATTTACACTGTAAAACATTATAGTGATTTTAACAGTAAAAGTGTAAAAATGCTAAGGCAAAAAGTTTCTCTAAGGTTCTTCCATAAATTCCCTTACTCAATACAGTGAAAAACTACAATTGATATAATGGAACATTTTGTGTAATTTTACAGTAAAATACTGTTAAATATACAGATTTTGGAGGTAAAAATGAAAAAAAGTCATTTTATAATTTACAATGAAAAAACCATAAATTGACATTCCCAGAAAGCTCACATTTGATGGTTTTCCACTGCAACAAATAAAATTTCTAGAGTAAGTTCTGCCAGGAAGACGCAATGTTACGTCACCAATTAGTTTAGAGCTAACCAATCATTATCTTGCACTTGGAGTATATAAGATTGCTGACACATGTTTGAGTCTGCAGATGCTGACGAAAACCTTCACCTCCATCCTCCCCACCACCACCAGGATGGTCCCTGTCCATACCTCCCGGGGGACGGCTATGCCCCTGCCTTCATCTTCAGGCAGGAAATGCAGAGTCCGCAACCCTTGAGGATCTGAGCTACGGACGGGGCCTACGCCAAAGAACTTTCTTACAACATTTTGCTTGCTGATTGTTAATAAATATGGTTGTCATGTTATCTTATCTCCCCGAGTCTTTCTGGTAGAACTGTATTTTTTAATCAGTTTTGTACTATTTTATGTTTTATTCTTGTCAGTTAACGAAATATATCTGTAAAATGTTGCAATAACATACATTTATTTTATTTATTTAAAGTGAATAACATATTTTCGTGCATGTACCTTTAAATACAAATTAGCTGCTGCTCCCCGCTCTGCTTTCCAGAAGAGCGCAGAGACTGTACAACTTGTGCCTCGAAAACTAACAAAAAATTTGTTTGGTTTTGATTATCATCTCCATCGCGATCACGCTCACGTGACATTGCAGATCTTCATCATCATGAAGGTTTAAAGCAATAGCAATCAAAACTTCTGAAATATGGTTTCTGAAGCACGCGCACAGAAAGCTGGCTGTCAGACGACACTTCGTGTGAGTATTAAACTAAGTTCTCTTTCTCATCTTATTGCACTTAAACTGTCAAATACACACAAAGTTCAAATAAAACACAGTCGGTTATGTCTGTGAACGTGTGAATGTAAACAGCAAGGAAAAACATTACATGTGTATATTAGATCTGTGTATTAAAGTGACAGCAGCATAATATACAGTACCAACTGCTGTATATACTGTTAATATGAATCAAAAGACAAACAAAAAATCACTCACTGCTCTTGACAACTTTAGTAGCTTAAATAAGAATGCATTTCTTACTTGAATGCTGTTGTTAAATGCTCTGGCGAGTAGATGAACATGGCAGACTGTGTACAGTTTACTGAGGGTGGAGTCTATGCTAATAGGGCAGAGTCCATCAGCAGTCGTGGGCGGAGCCTGTGCAATGTGATTGGATAGAAACTGCAAATGGCTTATTCTGAGACACTGCTTATGATTTATGGGGATTAAAATAAAGGAGTGGGTGGATTTTTACCATTAAAGGGTGGTTGTGTACACACACTGCTGTCATACATTTGTGTTCAAACACCATGTAAAAGAGAATCTTGCATAATAGGTCCCCTTTAACTTATACAGGACCTGGAAACACTCACATTCCTTTAACACCACATCAAGTGTCTTCAGTCCTGTACTGCAAAATGTCTCCGGGGCATGGGACGCACAAGATTACCTGAACCACCCCCTGCATACTGACAGTTTATTAATATGATATTTTCGCAAGCTTTACATCTTGCTGTCCTCTATTCAGATCTAGGACTTACCAACACGTCCGTCTTTTAAATGCGATAAGTTTTTTCGTTTTGTTCTTCCCTGTTGACCTGCAAAAGTCAGCCCCATTAGTTTAAATGCTTTCAAATAAATATTCAGAGGGAGAGAGCGAGGGGCGAGAGAGAGAGCATGAAGGAGCGAGTGAGAGATTAAATGTAATCGCTCTGATACATACAGTTGTGTCACATTCACACCCTTACCACTCATAATCAAATTTGCTGAGGCTCCGTTGCTAAGAGCTCTTAGAGGAAACCATTTCCTAAAGCCTGCTCTTAAAACTCTCTCCAGACCTCCCCAGCTACAGTAACCCAAGCCCAGAGAAAGCAGTGTGCCATAATAATTTGGCTTTAACTCAGACTTTTTCTTTAATAAAACTAGGAAAGTCATGTAAGAGTTTGAGGGCACAGCAGGCTGTCTGAGAGTGTTTCCACATGGTGGAGAATGCGGGCTCATGAGTCAGCCATTTTATTTTACAGCATGCCACGAGGTAAATCACCAGACAAATATAGTTAACCAACAAAGCCATGACAATGACATGGACTGTCAGAGAATCGAGCAGATATAGCAAAATATTCTAGTTTGGCCAATAACTCTCACGTGAGACTGTCGGTCTCGGTTTGTCGGTCCTGGATTTACGCCACATCCCTGAACATGGCTGCAGGGTAGGGAAACACATGTTCAAGGTTTTAGGAAGACATATACACAAACACACAAGCGCCAAAGAGAATGTGAGAAAGAGGGAGGGTGAGAACGAGAGAGAGAAGCCCTCGAGGGAAAATCAGACGATATAAGAAAAAGAAAAAAAAGACAAATGTGCACTTTGGGCTCAGAAAATAAGAGAGGAAAGATGAAACTGTTTGCTCTCGCTCTCATCTTCAAATACCGTAGGCCTATTATTTTGATGTGGGCTGCTCTGCTACTTGTTTTTTTTTTTTTTTGGTCTTTTACTCATTGAACGTCCAGCAAATGGGCTTCAGCTATTCTTGAAAGCTAAAACAAATCACACTAATTTCACTCCAGGCTAATGTTCTCTCCCTCTCTGTTCAGTTCAATTCAAATGTGCTTTATTGGCATCAAAAGAGGTGCAATGTATTGCCAACTCATTCGCAAGGACTACAAAGACTGCAAATGAAATTGGAAATGAAAGAAAAACAAGGGAAAATGAAGGATAAAAAACGAAGAAAAGTGAAAAGTTGATGTCCAGTAAGTGTTGTTGGTCCTTCCTCTATTTCTATCGTTAGCATTAAAAAGTTATCCGAGACATTATTCAAATATGCAGTGTAGGTGTATATTGAATTTTATGCAACAGTTCCTTCTGGTTCTTGAATCTGATTGACTGAAAACCTTTTCCAGCCATGCAATATTCCCCCTGTCATGGCGGTTGAGCAAATCCACCATATAGATATATATACTGTTGTGTCACAGAATGTAGTTTTAAGAGGTTTTTTTTTTTTAGTTGAGAATGAAATTTATATAGAAATTTTGGAATAACTTCATATTGAGTGGCCTTAACTACTATTTACTTACATTTAATCATTTGATACAATGCACTTATTGTGTACACACATGTTTTTACATTTTGCTTATATTTTAAAAACAACTGCATGTAATTACATCTGTTATTAATTTCTGTAATTACATTGATAATTACACTGTTGTCCCATTCCTTAACCCTTACCCCTACCCTTAAACCTACCCATACCACCAAAGCTTTCCCTAACCTTACCCGTATCCCACCTCAAAAGCAGCAAAAGTGTTTTGCAATTCAATATGAACCCAATAAGTACATTGTACGTATGTAACTCATACGTAAACATAGCACCTATTTTACAATTTGATTTGGACGCAGACGTGAGCTTTAGGCCAGTCCTTCGGGAATCTGCTGCTGGCTCTTATAGTGATTAAATGAGACATAATTCATTTGGGGTATATAAAATGGGCAATGTTTGGTCATTAATATATTACTTGTTCCAGAGCAAATAGATTTGGTTTAAGGGGAAAAACTTTATAACTTTTCCATAACTTTTTTTATAAGTTTCATAACTTTATATTTAGTCTATATTTAACTTACATCCTGTACTAGAGCGCTGGATATCAGAAATGTTGATTACCATTAATAATGTGAGTGTGATACTGCTTTAATACACCTTTAAAAGAAAAAATCAAACAAGAAGTTAATATCAAGTAATTTACATTTCTGACACAATTTGGGAAGTCTATTCTCCGGCAAAGAATACAGTTAAAGTCAAAGCAAGAACAACCTTTCTGTGTCATCAAACACCACACAGACCGACAGCTTGTCAGATAAATTAAGTGACTCAGACATTAAAATGTGCGCTGTTATAAGACATTTGAGATGGTCTGGAGTGCAGTTGTATCTCTGTCACTCCTTGGCTCTCTTTTTGCAGATTCTACTGATTCTAATGTGTACCTTTAGCGGTACACTAGATTATCACTCAGGAAGTAAGGTCAATTTTGTACTGTACCTTTTCTACCCCTAAAAGGTGCATTTTAGTAACTTAGTAGTTACATGGGTCATTGACGAATAAGGTTTTTAAGTGTAAAAAAAAAAAAAAAAAAAACATAATAGAGATATAATTAAAGGTGCAATATGTAAGAATTTTGCAGTAAAATATCCAAAAACCACTAGGCCAGTGTTATATATTTTGTTCAGTTGAGTACTTACAATATCCCAAATGTTTCCAACCATTTGTAAATCGTGAGAAAATTTCAGTTTTAACCAAGGCTCTGGGACGTGTGAGGAGTCGCCTTTCAATTGCGTCATACCCACGTTACCCTCGGTTTCCAGTTTTATTTTGTAGAAACCATGGAAACACCAAAGATGCTTTTATATATTACATGTTTTAATAGACATGGGAACAACTGTTTGGTTATAGACAGAAAACGTATTGCAACTGTTATATAGCTCAACACGTTTAGTCTTTATGTTTAAATCTAATTTTCTTGATTTTTTTGCAAGTACCATGCTTTACCATGCCTTAGACAAAAACACAGTTTTGTCAAGTAGCTAACATAGCATAATCAGATGCAGCTTTATTTTTAGTAACAGTAATACAGCATTTTCTCCATCATGCAATACGTTTTAAAATTAATTTCATGCCATTTATCAACACAAGCCATCCGCATAAGATCGATCTATCTTACTGCAGTGTTTAACATTGTCTCACAGCAGCCACCGAGCGAATGCACAGAATAACGTTATAACACTTTCAACACACTCAAATGTATCTAATATAATAAACAGCGCTGCGTTAAAAAGCGGAAGCAGCGCCGGCGACTGTGGCATAATAAAAGTTACGCTGCTTGCAGCGTGTGTTGCATTCTTCTCTCGTTAACAATAGCTCCAGCTCCCTCGTTCAGCTCCCACAACACTCGGTCCTGTTCTGCTTCACACTAGTAACATTAATAATCGCATCCATGAACATGATTTCTTCCTGAGTCCAATCCCGATTCTTTTCAACTGGCTGTGAGGTGAAGACCACATGTCCCAAGATTCTGCGCTCTGACTTGGCGTCATCAAGCTACGCCTTTGTTTTGATTAGACCTCTAGCGAACAGAAAATTCTACATATTGTTTTATTCTACAAATAAGTTTTATTAAGTGTTAACAATGAGATTATGTGGATTTTATGATCAATTATCATTGCCTTTGTCATTTTTTACAAGATGGACAAAATTTGTCACCAAAAAAGTCATTTGGTTTAACCAAAATTTCGGTTTTACCGAATGACACTTTTGGTTATACGGAATGACAATATTTTCAAACAATGCTAACAGGCTGATATCTAGCTAGCTAGTTAGTTAGCATGCTAGCTAGCTAGCAAAAGGACAACCAAACATTTTATATTTAGTACAACAACATTTTCCATGTTTTATAGTGGTTGTACCGAATGACCTGATGTTTCAGGACATGCGTATGAGCAAGTGAAAACATGAAATAGTTAAACATTTTCAAATAGTTAAGAGAGAGTTAGTTACTTTGCTTCATGAGCATGTGGTCCTTTTCAGGTGTCTAAATGATGGCACATTATGTCACATGATACTGACCACATGACTTGATCCAAAATGGTCCCTTTTTATACTGGTTACTCCGAATGACATCAATGAAATTCATTTTTCTGGACATTCTTTCCCATAACAAAGCAACAGCTTCTACACATAATTTTAATACCATTGTGCACTATGTTGATATATGATAAATATGATGTTATAAAATCATGCCAGAATAATAATAATAATAAAAAAAAAAAAACTGACAAAAAAAATGACCCGTCACGTCACTGACCCATATACTCTTAAAGGTGCAATGTGTAAATTTTAGGAGGATCTATTGAAAGAATAATGCAATAAAATATACATAACTCTGTAGCTTCTCTATTTTGCAATTCGCAACCTCATTGCTAGATGTCGCTAAAAAGTACACACTACACCTTTAAGGTACGACTATGAACTTTTAAATAAGGTAAAAGTTGTCCCTATATATATATATATATATATATATATATATATATATATATATATATATATATATATATATATATATATATATATATATATATATACACACACACACACACTTCTATATCAAAGAAAAGATGAGGAAAGGACATTTGTATGCTCATTCCAACACGAAAGAACACAGCGGTCCTGCTCCACCTTCAGAGAGACACAGTATGCGGCTACACGCTCATTTGATCAATCTTTCTCTCTCGTCCACTCTTTCATGCTCCATTGATCTCCCATGCTTGTAGGCTCATAACTTTTATGGCAGGCATGTGATATCAGTTTAACTGCAATGGTAGAATCATGACGTTAGTCGCTGGGCCGTTGTGCAGTAATTGTATATGTTCCAGCCCTGGAGCTTTGAGCTGTCACTGTTCCTGCATCTATTTCAATCATTTACTCAAGCAGGGAACATTTTAGAGCCATCTTGCAATTTATATACTTGAATATATTTAATGACTTGAATATATTCCTTCTATGATAAGCATGTTTTTCATTTCTGAATTAAAATTCATTTTGACATTTAATGGGGCTGATCCAACTGCCCTCATGTCATAATGAAGAAAAAAAGCCTAGTAAAAGAAGAGATACTACTCAATAAGAATTTTATTCTTTTACATTTTTTTCTTCATCATTATTAATTTAGAGAAGACAAAACTGTTTCACTTATATTTAACAAAACAAAAAAACAAAAAAATCCACCAAATTAAAGTCATGTGGTATCACCAACATTCAAAATATGCAAAAAACAAAACAATAGTAAAAAACGGGAAATGATAGCATACCCTGCAAACCCTCAAGATATGTGTGTCATGGTCCATAAGACTCTTAAAATATCGCATCATTTCACTTTTTTCATGACAAAGCAAGGTTAGTTAGTGATAAAGCTATCAAGTTTAGTCATACAATGCAATGCGATGCCACTACACAAAAACAAAATATTTACGAATTATTATTAATTCATGATACTTGCATAAATTGTCTACCTTGAAAATTATTTTTGAAAGCCTTTTGGAAGATGATGATTAAGATGTGTACACTCATGATGTATGAAAGAAACATTAACTACCTTTAATTTTGATTTTCAAAAGACTTTTCCTTTTCTATACAGTGGACACTCTTTCTTTTCACTGATCTTTATCTGGTAAAATTAAATTTGAATGTCCATGTGCAGATGGGCACGAGTGCCTTTGTGCCTGAATGTGAGGGTTGTTTTGAGCAAGACCTTCTTTTGAGCCAATGCACAGAGCCCTGTACTAATTATCTAAAATGAGCCAGTCACCACCTCAGTTCTGGTTTCCTTGGTTACATTGGCTGCAGTGAAGGTCTGGCTGTGAGAGGGACCTGGAATTACACTTAACTCCCTAATGGTAATGGCATAATGATCGGATATATAGTAATTAGCATGAAACTAACATGTGACGTGTAATTACATGATGACTCGGAATGCAGATGAGGAACGGTGGGAGTCGCAGATATGCGTGCACTACATGTGTGTCATTAAACAGGTCATGAATTCAATCAATCAGAGAGGTGGGAATGGCTGTTATAAAACAACAGGTATGTCACATGGTAAATTACTGCTATAACCATGTGTTCTGCTAAAGCCATAGTCCTTTTCTGAAAGAAAAAAAAAAAAAAAAAAAAGCATACGACTGAAAACTCTGAATGCAAGCCAGGCTTGAGATGAGTTTTATAGGAATGACTGTTTTATTGTATTGAATAGAGGCACATTATTATTTTCATCTCAGACTCTTGTTTGTACCTTGTGTGCTTAGTAATGTACAGAGACTAGATGAGCAGCACATCTGATGTTCCTGAAGAGGAAAATGAAAATACACAGATAATAGCATATGCACAGATACATACCAGTGTGATTTCATTAGTACCTGTAAATTCATTTGTACATCAAGTGTGTTTCTAACATAACTTGAAAAATTTCAATTTGCAGTTGCATAAGATTTATATAACATTTCAGTCACACTTTAGATTAGGGTCCAATTCTCACTATTAACTAACTACTAACTACAACTTTTGCCTCAATAAACCCCTGCTTATTAATAGTTAGTAGAGTAGTTGTTGGGTAGTTAGTTGGGTAGGATTAAGGGATGTAGAATATGGTCATGCAGAATAAGGCATTAATATGTGCTTTATAAGTACTAATAAACAGCCAATATTCTAGGAATATACATGCTAATAAGCAACTAGGTAATGATGGTGTGAAGTGGACCTTAAGTGTTACCAACGTTTCTATTTAAATATATTTTTAAACGTAATTGATTTCATTTCTGTGATGGCAAAGCAATCTTTCCAAAGTTGAAAATAGTTGTGCTGCTTAATGTTTGTGTGTAAACCGTGTAAGGCTTGATTTTCCTGCTAAACGAAAACTGAGATCAAGCATCCTGCAATAAAGCAATAAAACTCGCCTAGTGAAGAAGATCTCAGAGAAAGAGCAAGGGGCAACGCCTTGCCCTAACTCCAAAAGGACAACGCCTCCCCCACCACACACACACACACACACACACACACACACACACACAAACTCTCCTTCCCCCTGACTGAAAGTTATTCAACACGTATAATGTAACTTGTGTATTTATTGTTTTTCCCTTTTCATGTTTGGTATCATTTTAAAAGTCTCAGTGCGATTGGTAAAATGGTCTCAGTTTCACAGCAGTCACTAGAATTATGAAGAAGATGGAAAATTAAGGAAAATTCTGTCCTCTTTTTGGGTGGAGTCTCTTCTCCTCTCCCCCAAAACAGGTGTTGGTGTAATAAACATTTACGATCCTTTTGTTCTGGTCCTGGTATAAAAGGTAAAGAGCAAAGCAGTCATGTGGGACCTTCTGTAACCAGAACCCCCATACAGAGATGGGGACATTCATGTATCACTGTGTGTATATGCATTTCTTTGAGTAATCAATGTTATGCATTTAACATTTCTGAATTGGCTTCTAACTGTCTAATTGTAATGTAATTGGCATGATATATTTTTACTTGACAAATAAAAGGTTATATTTGGTTGATTCTGTATTATTCTTAATCCATTATTTCTAGTAGATCAAAGCGAAGGTATTACCTCAAATCTGTGTTCAGGATTGTTCATACGGAAGGTTGAATAGATGGAGCATAGGGCACATCAATTAAGTCCATTTCGATTTCTGACTATCACTGCCTTAAATAAGTTGCACTTTTCGTAAATATATAAAAAAAACTATGCTTTTTGTTACGAGTAAGCAGAGCGTGACCGACTTAAAGGTAGAGCACAACCTAAGAGTAATAATCATTTGAAATTGGAATCAGATTAAATGAGTGAAATTAAGTGAACATTCAGAGACGCTGAAAAGGCATACACGCGTTAACCTTCGCCCCGGCGTGTCGGAGTCCGTTTTTGGGCCGATGCAGGGTTCCTTACAACCGTTAGGATTCAGGATTCTTTGATGCATAGAAAGTTTAGAAAGAAAATCTTTTGCAGTATTATAAAAGTCTTTTCTGCCACTTTTGATTGATTGTATGCATCCTTAGGAGCTTGCACCAGAGGAACCTCTTCATAGTTCCTAGAACTATTGGCTGAAGGACCCGGATTTTGCAGCGCAGGAACTAGGAACGATTTTATATCTAGGAACTCCTTTTGGGGAAACTGTGTGTGTAACTTTTGTGTCGCGGTTTCCACAAAAATATTAAGAAGCAAAAATGTTTTCAACATTGATAATAAGAAAAGCTTTTGAGCACCAAATCAGCATATTACCAGGACAAGGATGGCTGCTGAACATTCAGCTTTGCCATCACAGGAATATATTTTATCTTATAAAGCGGTTAGTTCCTGTCCTTGATTCTGATTGATCAATAGCTGTGTTTTATTTACGATAAAACACGGCTATGCCTGCTTCACCCAACGGTTCTGTGTATCACTACACACACCCTTAGCAACCACTCTTAGCAACGTACTGTAAACTGTTTGTTCTCAATTGATATTGTTCACTAAAGCTTACTGTATTATGTAGAAGAGTATTTGAGAAAAAGATTGAGTGAGCGAGTTTATTACCAGCATTCAGATTTAGCATTTTCCTTCAGGTCAGTCCAATGAATGTTCATAATAAAAAATCTGTTTAAATGTCTAATGTATTTTCTTGTCCTTTTAATAGTTAAGGGGTTTTTCCATGACTGACAGAACTAATCAATGCATTTGTCAGTTGCGTCTTGTTCTGTGTTCACAACAATACTACTGACTCACACACTCATAAAGACACTCATAAAGTCTTTGGCGCCATCTAATGGCGTAATAATGTAACTTCTGTTGCTGTTCACGGTCAGGGACTATTTTTTTCCAGCAGAAGGAAGGCTTTTAGTGATTTTACGTCATGAAAGTTGCATTGTTACATATTTTTGCCTTTAATATTTGTATTGTGTGGTAACCATTTTATAAAAGCAATAAGGTACTCGAGGCTAGTGCTGTATCGTCACAGCTGAAGGGGTTACTCTGCTTCGCGTCGTGTCTAACAACGGCCTTCAGCCGTGACTTACAGTATACATGATACAGCACAGCCTCGAGTACCTTATTGCTTACTTAAAATATTACTGTTTTATTTTATTTGTGATCAAACAAATGTAGCCTTGATAAACCTAAGAGACTATTTTTTTTTTTTTTTTTAAAGATTTACTTTTGGTGTTTTTGCCTTTTTTATGACAGGACAGTAATTGCCAGGAAGCGAAGTTGGAGAGAGGGAGGGGGACGGGATCGGGAAAAGTTCCACAAGCCAGGACTCGAACTCGGGACGCCTGAAACACAACTGCGCTGTATATTGGTGCACTGCCCATGAGGCTATTGGCGCCGACTACAGACTTCTCAATAATAAACATTATTTCCCTTTCAGTCGGTCACGTTCGACGTACGTCAGTAGTGACCGACGAATTGGGATATCGCTTAGAGAGCCCTATCATCTTCTTGTAAACTAAAACAAGCCAATGGAATTGGCGTGCGATATTTGCATAATGCGCACCGCCCCCGACAGGTGTATATAAATAGGAAGCAGATGCAATCGCACTTTGTCTTTCGCTTCAGAGCCATTCACTGGTGTCCTGTTTAGAAGACTCATTTCTTCGTTTGCTTTATTCTAAAACATTGCCTCAGAAGAGGATTTACAGCGAGCTATCGGTGCTGGTGAAGAGGGCACGTTCAGCGAGGTCGCGAGTGTCCGAGGAGCTGAGCTATAAGCTCTAAAACTGCTGTTTTCACAGCAACACAAAGAGTGTGTGTGTGTAGCGATTTGGGCCGGTTCCTCGGTGTGTCAGGGAGTGGTGTACCTGACACATCGCGTCGCTCCCTGGGTGATTCAGCACGAGTGAGTTGACTTCCCCTTCTAAAAGAGCTTTACAGACGAACCCTGACAGTATGTCATTTCGTCTGTGCGTTGATGGGTGCGGTCGTTCCCTGGTCCCTGCTGATGGGCACAATCGTTGCATCTC
Source organism: Chanodichthys erythropterus (assembly GCF_024489055.1). Lineage (NCBI taxonomy): Eukaryota > Metazoa > Chordata > Actinopteri > Cypriniformes > Xenocyprididae > Chanodichthys > Chanodichthys erythropterus. Next base: position 35,944,022 of record NC_090224.1, on the reverse strand, counting down.
GTGTTTGGGCATTCTGCACGCTGAAGCAGCTTTTGTGGATGGTTCATGTTCCCATTGCGGGAACATGACTATCGCGGTGCTGAGGTCGAGACTCTCCTTCCTGAAGTCTCAGGAAGCGGGAGTCCCCTCTCCTATGCCGCGTACGACCGTTTTTTCCGGCCCCGGGAACCGGAATGACGGTACGGCGCTGTATAGGAAGGGTGACCCGAGGATTACGGTCAGGGCTTCCCCGCCGAGCGGAAATGCTCCTCGGGCCCCTGCCGCCTCATCAGCACCGCAAGCCATTGTGCCACCGTTGGTTTCCGCTGGGCCCTCTATGGACTGTCCAGCCGTTACCTTTGGTGTGCCGGCGGCGGATCAGATGCCGATCGCTGCATCGGAAGGTGAGCCTGAGTCCTCGGGGGAGGAAGATTCGGACGCGCTGCCGCCCGGGACGGTAGCGTTGCCCGAGTCGGATCCCGAGCTCACGGCTGTGCTCTCCCGGGCCGCCTTGTGCGTCGGGCTTGAGTGGAACCCTCCACCCTGTCCCGGCCCATCTCGGTTGGACGATTGTAACCTCCACGTGTGGTCCCTGGACGGGATGCGGAGGTTCTGAGTGATCTCCCGCAAGCGGTCGTAGACACCATCACTTCCGCTAGAGCTCCTTCCACTAGGAATCTCTATGCGTTGAAGTGGAACCTGTTCGTCGAATGGTGCGCCTCTCGCCGAGAGGACCCCCGATCATGTTCGGTCGGATCCGTGCTTTCCTTTCTGCAAGATGGGTTGGAGCGAAGGCTGTCTCCCTCCACCCTCAAGGTGTATGTTGCCGCTATTGCCGCACATCACCATGCAGTTGAGGGTAAGTCCCTGGGGAAACACGATCTGATCGTCAGATTCCTGAGGGGGGCCAGGAGACTGAATCCTCCTCGCCCTTCCTCGTACCCTCTTGGGATTTGACCCTGGTTCTCACAGCTCTCCGGGGTCATCCCTTTGAACCTTTGCAATCAGTCGACCTGAAACTAATGTCTCTTAAGACGGTTCTTCTGGTTGCATTGGCTTCCCTGAAGAGGGTAGGGGATCTGCATGCATTTTCGGTCGACGAAACGTGCCTAGAATTCGGGCCCACTAGTCGGTAGACGTGTTGTACCCACTCTAAGTGTCGGCTTGCAATGCCATTCCCGCCACTGGCCAGATACGTGCATACTTTCACTCCAGTCGTGTTCCCCGCTTGGCGAACCCTGTCGAGTTCCTCCGCCTCCCCCTTCGGCTCGGACATTGCGGAGTGTCTGATGCCAGGCCTACATCCGTCGCTGACGCTGTCTGTTGGCTGGGGCCCATATGTCGTGACCCCTCTACGTGAGCGGTCCCATATGTGTATTTTCCACGGTTTAAAACTCGCTACGGGCCGAGTCCGTGTCTTTCCCTTAGCAGAGCCAGCTCTGCTGTCACCTGTCAGATGAGTCTCCCCCTACCAGGTGGAGCCATCCCAGGGACTCCATATGCGTACTGCCCCCCGGACCAGTCCATATGTGTATTCCCACGTAAACTCCTCCCCCATTGGGTAGGTAGTGGTCTCCGCAGCGTCCCTTACGGGTTCGCTTCCCCAGTGTGTCTAGTTTACTTAGTGGGTAGTGGTTAGACAGCAGTAGACTCTCTCGGTGTAAGCTCGCCCCCTTCACCGCCAGCCGGTGCTATGGGCGGCTGAGCTTGCGCTGGGCACTGGAAGGGGTTTCGTAACTGTGGCGCTTTAGTTGGGATCCCAATTCGTCGGTCACTACTGACGTACGTCGAACGTGACCGACTGAAAGGGAACGTCTCGGTTACGTATGTAACCCTCGTTCCCTGAAGGAGGGAACGGAGACGTACGTCCCGTCGCCACAGTTTCTGTACCCTCGCTGTAGCGCGGACACCAGTTGTCTCCTCAGCGAAAAACAGAGTGCGATTGCATCTGCTTCCTATTTATATACACCTGTCGGGGGCGGTGCGCATTATGCAAATATCGCACGCCAATTCCATTGGCTTGTTTTAGTTTACACGAAGATGATAGGGCTCTCTAAGCGATATCCCAATTCGTTGGTCACTACTGACGTACGTCTCCGTTCCCTCCTTCAGGGAACGAGGGTTACATACGTAACCGAGACGAATTCAATATTCTATGACAGGTACTTGAATGCAAATTTCTTGGTCACTAGTGTCACCACAGGGAAATGCAAAAATAATAACTGTTGTCAAACAGGTTTCCTGTAAACTCTCCCTGTCTGCCATTGGTCAGACAAACAAAGATTTGCACCAAACTAATGTCACTTGAGTCACGTTGAGCCTGCATCAATCTGGTCAGGATGCTCAGATAAACAGATCAGTGTTTTAATAGCTCAACAGAGCCACAATGTTTAACCAGGCTACAAATGCACATTAAGCTGGGATGTGAGAAAGTATTTTAACATCCAAAAAACTACACGCTGCACCTATAAAAACATTCCTCAAGTCTCAGAAGAAAAATCAGAGGTCAGCTTATCTACACCAGTTTCGTAATGAAATGCAGAAGTGAGCCATTTGTTCTGAGGACTGAACCCTTTTAAAGCTGATGTTATGCAGCCGGAGCGCGCTGACTGGGGACTCGGGTTGTGCGGAATCACACAGAAGCATAAAATAGATTTATTTACGTGTCAGTTAAAACAAATATATTTAATCAGTTCAATCTTTCAGCATTGGGGAGAAATTTGTCAAACAGAGATGCTTAAATGCACACGTTGGGTTTGTTTAGGGCTTTGGGCCTGCTGCCTGTTTGGGTGAAGTGGGGAGTAAAATTTAATTCTTCAAATGGCAAAAATAGTAATGCATTTAGATGCAACACATTATTTGGGGCACGTAGGCGCAGCATAATCACATCCTCAAATTAATTAAATCCCACAGAAAGTTTGTATTGCCAAAGGAATAGACCCATTTCCAATTTGATTCCTCAATTTAACTGCGTCGTTGTGCAGCGCTTCTGAGAAATTTCGTCGAAGTCTAATTGCAAATCTTCATTCTCACCCTAAACAAATCTCTCTCAATTTCTTGATTTCAATCAAGAACCTTTACCGACTAATTTCTTTAGGTGGCTAATGCCGTTTACCTGCATAATGCTTCTGCATATTTGTGTAGTGGAAACTGGGGCTAGTTGCCAGGCTGGATCTCAGCATTTGTAAGTTTTGAGACAAAAGTCTGATTGCATAACCCAGTCTCAAAATAAATGCATAATAATTTCCATTATTTTCATATATAAATATGATTACATTTTTACATTTGTGCACTTGACAGAACCTTTTAACCAAAACAACCTGTATTCCATTAAAGTCAAACATTTTCAAAATCGTGATTTTTGTGTCAGCCTTGTGTTTATGTATTGTCATTTTCATAATTGGTTAAAGGATTAGTTCACTTTCAAATGAAAATTAGCCCAAGCTTTACTCACCCTCAAGCCATCCTAGGTGTATATGATTTTCTTCTTTCTGACGAACACAATCTGAGTTATATTAATAAATATCCTGATGCATCCAAGCTTTATAATGGCAATGAACAGGGTTCACGAGCTGAAGAAAGTGCCTCCTTCCACTTCCATCCATCATAAAAGTGTACTCCACACATATCCAGGGGGTTAATGGAGTCCTTCTGAAGTGAAGCGATGCATCTGTGTAAAAAAAAAATGTTATGAAGTAAAATATCTAGCTTCTGTCTGACTCCCTTCTGTATTCAACGTATGAAGAAAGTGTAAACTGGTGTCACGTCGGTTACACTTTTTCCGTAAGTTGAATAGGGAAGGCGTAGGACGTAGCATAAACGTAAGCGTAAGAGTTTTACACTTTCATCGTACGTTGAATACGGATGGCGATCGGGCTAATTTTCATTTGAAAGTGAACTAATCCTTTAATTCAAACTTCTGATTTGATATTTTATGTTATAATTTTTGTTTCTTTGATATTAATGTTCCATATTTGTTTAATATGTAAATATAGCCATCATTTGCAAAATGTTTTGTATGCTTCCTAAACATAAAATAATAATAGTAATAAATGACAAAAAAATAATCCAGATTTGCAAAAAAAGGTAAAAATAGACATAATATATTTTAAATAAATACAGTCCTAATACAATTGTAAATATTACAATCTTGTGGAAAATTACTTTTATTATTACTTTTAATTTCTTAAATCAAAGTCCACTGTGACAACTTACCCCAAAACATGACCTGCTTAAGACTTTAAAGGGTTAGTTCACCCACAAATGAAAACTCTGTCATTAATTACTCACCCTCATGTCGTTTCACACCCATAAGACCTTCGTTCATCTTCACAACACAAATTAAGATTTTTTTTTTTTTTTTTTTTTTAAATCTGAGGCCTGTATTGCCAGCAAGATGATTAACACTTTCAGATGCCCAGAAAGCTACTAAAGACATATTTAAAACAGTTCATGTAGACTAGAGTGGTTCAACCTTAATATAATTAAGTGACAAGAATACTTTTTGAGCGCCAAAAAACAAAACAAAATTACTTTATTCAACAATACCTAGTGATGGATGATTTAAAAGCACTGCTTCATGAAGCTTTGAAGTTTACGAACCTTTTGTTTCGAATCAGTGGTTCGGAGCGTGTATCAAACTGCCAAAGTCACGCCCCCCAGTCGTGAACCACTGAAATTTTGAAACACTGATGATGTAACCAAGCTTCGTTTACTTAAATCACGTGACTTTGGCAGTTTGATACGCGCTCCGAACCACTGATTCAAAACAAAAGATTTGTAAAGCTTCATGAAGCAGTGTTTTGAAATCGCCTATCACTAGATATTGTTGAATAAAATAATTTTGTTTTTTGGCACACAAAAAAGTATTGTCGTCACTTCATAACATTAAGGTTGAATCACTGTAGTCACATGAACTGCAGGCCTCACTGAGCCATCAGATTTTATCAAAAATATCTTAATTTGTGTTCCGAAGGTAAATGAAGGTCTTACAGGTGTGGAATGACATGAGGGCGAGTAATTAATGACAGAATTTTCATTTTTGGGTGAACTAACCCTTTAAGATATGCATCTACACAAAAATGAACTTTTAAAAACTAATTTATACCCTTAAAAAAAAAAAAAAAAAACACTGACAGAAATAAAAAATTGTGACACCCCGCCCCTGTATCTCCAATGTAACTGGTTCATTATTAGAATGTAATTATTATTGAATATTTTTTGGGTCTAATACTGTGCAGTACCTTCAAAAGAAGATGCAAAACTTGATAACAGGATTTGCTTAAATGAATAATGACACATGGTGTCCTCCTGATCTGCCATGTGATTCTTGATCTGCTGTCAAATGGGTAATTCTTTGCAAGGATTTGGTAATGATAAATCTCATCTAATCAAAAATAGATCTTAAGTGTGTCACCAAGCTTACACTCTCAATCTCAGACTGTTAATAATAGCTCTTTTACCTCTCAGTGGTCCTCTAATATAGTTTCGGCTTAGACATGAAGAAAAAAAGAATGAGGGAGCAAAAGACCAACTCACTGAATTTCCATCACCAACCTCACCAAGAAAAAGTACAGTAAATACATGGTCTACACTCACAAAAGAAGAGAAAACAAAGAAAGACCTTATCCCTACCACCACTCATTTAAAATGGAAACACTGCCCCCTAAAGTTTGGGAGAGGCACTGCAGCTCCTTCCCATTGACATCTGTTTCCTGCTCAGTTAAATCAACAGTAGCTGTAGATGATGAAGAAGGCCGGGAGAGCTGCCAACACCATGTACTGTGCTCGGTATTTTTAGAGCTCTCTTCTGCTCTCCATTCTGCGCCCCAGACATAATCACAGTGACAGAATGACACAAATGGAGTCATGATTTCTTCTCCATTTAATTGTTAGCGAAACACTCGCTTACGAGTTCCCTCTGCATGTCAGTCTATTTCTGTTAGATGATCTCGGATGTGGAGACGCAGTAGATTAACGGTTTTGTCTGCACACGCAGATCAAGGGAGGACATTTCGCACTGTGCTCTGTGTTGACGTTAGCGTAGCTTCATTATCACAACCCCAATTTTCTCTCTGTTAGATGTTGTGCAAGTCATAACATTGCATGGCGGAGATGTGCGCTTTGTCCATCTATGAGGGAGAATCATCTTGTCTATAAATCAGGCCTTCATTTGGGTGTCCAGCCACAGATGCAGCCTCTGTCAGGTTTTTGCATGAGAGTGTTGTTAGGAATATTAAAACCGTGTCCAGAATTGATGGATAGCATCATTAGGATACTGCAGCAATCAAACATCTGAAGGCTGGATAGCACAGGATATGTGCATTTGTAGTGTAAAACTCAGATATGCATTATTGATTCGCCAGTTGCTCTGTTATTGCTCAAGGTTTCTGTTATAATTAAAGTCTAGGGGAGTCGGGAGATCATATTCTTCCTCTGATTAAAACAAAAAAGAGCAGCTAGAGATGTAGAGGAGAGAAAAAGAACCGGATTCCATATGTATAACAAATGAGACAGTTGTGGAAACTCGAGCGGAGTTTTGATGTATTCAGAGAAGAGACAGCATGAGTGGTGGTGTAGGCTTCATTTGAACTTTGAAGAGGTGCCATAAGACCTGTCGAAAGATTATTTGTGACAGGATTTGCTCAGGGTATGCCATAAATTAAAAATGCATTATATTATATATATATTTAACTTTACCTTTAGAACACAAATAAAGATATTTTTTACAGAAACCTGGGAGATTTCTGTCCCTCCATTATAAGTCAATGCACTCTTCAAACAGTTCAAGACATAAACATAATCGACATGAATCCATATTAATCTAGGTTAGTTTACCCAAAAATGAAAATTCTGTCATTAATTACTTACCCTCATGCCGTTCCACACCCGTAACACCTTTGTTAATCTTCGGAACACAAATTAAGATATTTTAGTTGAAATCCGATGGCTCCGTGAAGCCTTTATAGGGAGCAATGACATTTCCTCTCTCAAGGTACTAAAAACATATTTAAATCAGTTCATGTGAGTACAGTGGTTCAATATTAATATTATAAAGTGACGAGAATATTTTTGGTGCACCAAAAAAACTAAATAAAGACTTATTTAGTGATGGCTGATTTCAAAACACTGCTTCAGGAAGCATCGGAGCACAAATGAATCAGTGTATCGAATCTGCTGTTCGGAGCGCCAAAGTCACGTGATTTCAGCCGTTGGCAGTTTGAGACGCGATCTGAATCATGATTCGATACACTGATTCGTTTGTGCTCCGAATCTTCCTGAAGCAGTGTTTTGAAATCAGCCATTACTAAAAAAGTCGTTATTTTGTTTTTTTTGGTGCACCAAAAATATTCTCGTCACTTTATAATATTAATATTGAACCACTGTACTCACATGAACTGATTTAAATATGTTTTTAGTACATTAATGGATCTTGAGAGAGGAAATATCATTGCTCCTTATGGAGGCCTCACTGAGCCATCGGATTTCAACTAAAATATCTTAATTTGTGTTCCGAAGATTAACGAATGTCTTACGGGTGTGGAATGGCATGAGGGTGAGTAATAAATGACAGAATTTTCATTTTTGGGTGAACTAACCCTTTAAAGGGTTTGTTCATCTTCAGAACACAAATTAAAGTATTTTTTTATTAAATCACCTCATCCATAGACATTCAACAAAGGCTTTCAAGGTCCAGAAAGGTACACTTTTTATATTTAATCAAACCTATAATTACAACATACTTAAAATATTTTAGTTTGATTGCATTACTTATAAAATATAAGTATATTCGACTAATTTTGGAAATAATTTAAATGTGTCAATAAATTTAAGTTAAATGCACTCAAATTATGAAGTTTTTTCTCCTGACCATGCCTCCCACACACTGGTTTATTGCAGAGTCAGTTATTGATGCCATTTTGTCATGGTGCATGTGAATTCAAGGAGCTGTTGATAAGAAGTTGGAATATGTTCTACAAACATTTTTTCCCAACATTTATCTTTTTATCTTTTCTTTGTTTGCCCTGAGAGACTACTTGTAAAATCATTGTTTGTTTAAACGACAGAACATTTTTCTCCGGTTAGCTAGCTGTTACTTACTTATTCTTGCGGAGGAAAGTGGCTGCATCTCCTCAATAATAAATGCAGCAACCAATTTGTTCGAATTAGTGTTTTACCTGGTGGTTAACATGAACTGAAATCAAGCTTTTGTTGTTTGGCATGAGGAGGGGTGCAGGTATCATTGGGCTCGCTCTCTTCCTACTCTGTGCTTTGCATGATGATTTTCTTTTAATTTGATGAGGTGTTTTTTGCAGTTGAAAAGAGTTTTTCACCTACACATAATCTACACTCAATGACTATTCCCTTCTCTTTTTCTTCGACAATTTAAAAATAATGAAAATACTTCCATTACAGAAATATAAAGCTCTGACCTGCCATCTCGGTTTTCTGACTAGTGTCTGTTCGATGTGACTACGTTCATTTTAATGCAGTACTTAATTTTTTTTATGCTAATTAATTAAACTAAAAAGAAACTCATTACTTTCTTAAAAAAAAAATATGTAACTCAAATATTAATGTGTAAATTAGAGCTGTCAAGTGATTCAAATGTTTTATCTAATTAATTACATGATGTGGCAATTAATTAATCTAATAAATCACAAATTAAACGCACGTTAAAATTTGGCTGAGAAATTACCCACAAAAGATCATTTAAAGTCATTATTGTGTAAAGCATCAAATAGACATTATAAAAGATAGCTTCAGAAATAAATATTTTATTTGATTCAACATAGAATTTATTACACATATTTTTAGACCATGAGGTTGAGACCATTCATTTCAATTACCTTTAATGTTTTTTTTTTATTTTATTTTTTTTAAATTATTATTATTTTAATAATACGGAAAAATAAAAATATTTTTGAATTAAATTATCCTCTAAATAAGAAACTAAAACTGCCAGTAGGTAGCGCAAAATACAAGTCATAGAGTCATTCATTCATTTAATTCATTCAAATGGTTGATTACTTTAGGAAGGAAGTAAATAGTTCTCTTTATGAATGGTCAATTGAATCATTGGTTCACCTGATTCATTCTAAATGTGGATTCAGAAATGAAATGTCACTGTGTTGCTCAGAGATGAACAGTTCTGCTTTGTCTTCATATTTTTGATGGCAAAAGTGAGCAAAACAGATAATATTGTTTCTAAAATAACACAATATTAACTTATGAATTAATTGAACTGTTGTGCAAAATCAGTATCACATTTGTACTCCTGCTATTTGGGACAAAAGAACAGCACTCGTGTGATATTGCACTCGTTACTCGTGATGTAGCTTAACTATATCATACATATGAGAAAAAAACTCATACAGGGGCATTTTTGCCCCCATATCTTGAATTTTGGGGACATTCTAACTGCATTCTATATGCTCCATCGCTCAGTGAGTTGTTGCTCTGCATCGTATTCGTCATCAATCAACTGTATAAAATGTAAGATGACCTACGGTCTGGGACAGGGCAAGTGCATTAAATGCATTAATAATTTTAACGCATTATTTTTTACCATAATTAATTATTCTAATTAACACATTAAATCGACAGCCCTAGTGTGAATTTATAAAGTAATGCGTTACTCGTTACTTCAAAAAAGTAATTTGATTACATAACGCACATTACTTGTAACGCATTACCCCCTGAAGCAACAGCGCACACAAAAGTTTAGCGATCGATTTAAGTTCAACACAATTAGCCTTCTTCAAAGTGGGCTTTGGCTGAATGTGTGATGTGATGGCACCTCAGTTTGCTTGATTTTGTGTTCAATGTCCTGTGCAATTGCAGAATTGTGAAATCCTGGAGGGACTGTGACTGTGACTGTGGGTTTAAATGAAACACCCTGAACCCTTGATCACTTGGAATCTGTTGTGGAGCAATGCTGTTTTATCTCATTTGCATATATATATATTGCAGTACATATGAGCATGCTCACACCATCTGTCAAAATCGAGGGGTCAAGGGTCTGTCCAAATAAAGTTCTCTGTTCACTTGATGAAGTTGAATGTACTTCAAGATGGTGGTGGGGGCTCCCCTGAGGGGAAGTGCTTAGTGAAGTTTGCAAGTGTATGTCTAAAAGTGGCATGAAATGCAGCTCAATACTGGATGAAATTTGGTTATTTTTTATGACTGTGAATTTGAGTGAATTTGCTACACCGGAAGTTGAATTGGAATTTGAACTGGAATTACAGGAAGTGGGATTCTGAATTACTGTTCAAAGAAACATATAGCCAACACATTCTGGGACATTCTCTTCCACCATTATAAATTATAATAAAGGAAGTTCAATTTTCTATAATATAATTTTGACATTTCAAAGCAATCTGTCTATAAAACCTTCAAGACCTACCTCTTAATCAGAAACTTTTTTACAAAAGAAAAACTCACTAACCATTCTGTAAAGGACACCATAACTTTCAAAACCTACAACCTTCTCAAAAACTGTCCTTTGCAGGTCAAGAGCTTTTTATAGAACGTGTGAAATACCCAAGGTAAACACAGGACATCACATACTCACACACTATTACGTGGCTATTACGCATATAAGCTGACAGTGGCTCATTTTTAGCCATGGTGGAGAGACCCCTGCTGTGGAGGAGCTATAATAGTGTGTTGGTTCTGCTAAACCTCTCACCTCAAGCTGTTTTTTGTTGTGTCACTCCTGAGAGCGGTCAGTTTGACCCTGACTCTGCACCTCACACCCATCATACTGAACCAGACGGCCAGGTTCTGACCTACTGAGGCACCTCGGAAAATGTCTGCCACATCGTCCTCTGCCAAGGCAACCTAGCATTTACAGCTCCATTGTTTCATTATCATCCCATTTGCCCTCCTGCTGGGGCTGCCAGGCGCACACACACCTCTTTTTTCTGCTGTTACAAAACAAGGCTTCTTATTTTTTCCTTCCTTTTGTTTCACACCCGCTCATTCTTTCACACAGAATCACTGCACACACACATCTCGAATACACCACAAACATGCACAACTTTTTTTTCCAACTTATTGTCACTTAAACTATCATACTTCTACATAGAATGGTCCATCAGAATGGTGCTATTACATTATTCTTGTGTTGCTTTCACTTACTGTATGCATTACATTGCATTGCCTACATGCATTACATACATTCCTTCATATACATTAACATTATTTAAACTCTGTTATGCAGTACATATGCATGTCCTTATGGTCAGTAATCATTTTTATTTTTTGATATAAATTAATACTTTTAATGCATTAATTTGGTAAAACATGACATTTAAGACATTTATAATGTTAAAAAAATTCACTTTTTTTGGGCATGGATGATAAGAAATGTTTCTTGAGCATCAAATCAGCATATTAGAATGATTTCAAAAGGATCATGTGACACTGAAGACTGGAGTGATTATGCTGAAAATTCAGCTTTGATCACAGGAATAAATGACATTTTACTATGTATTAAAATAGAAAATAGTTATATTAATGTGTAATGATATTTCACAATATTACTAAATTACTGATTAAATAAATGCAGCCTTGGTGAGCAGAAGAGAAAAAAAATACTGAATAAACATGTTTTAAAGATGGATAATAAATGTTAGCTTTCTTTTATCTCAACATATCAATTAAGTGAACACAGGAATGAATTTTAAATAATTTTACTATTTTGATTTACTACTTGTTTCAGGCAACTTCGAAAATGTGTTTCTTTTCTTTTTTTTCTAATTCAAATGTTTTAAACAATACTGTTTAAACACTGTTTAATGTGAAAAATGTTTTAATTATTAATATTTTTATGTTGTTTCACATTCCATCTTTTGTAGAAGTTGGTTTGTTTAATCATTTTTATAAAAAAATTCAATAAACTATGAAATATTAATTTTTAAAAAGGTCCAGAGCCCAAATGGTACTGCATAACAGAAATAACCCAAATAATAACCACACATGTTCCCCGACCAAGTGCTTTCAGTGACTTCTCATCAGATTGTACAGATTAAGGCTTTCAAAGAGACAGAGGAGGAAAAAATAACACTCATTCCAGACTAAAAGCCGGAATACAAGGTTGTGTTGAATCTAAACGATCCAGTACAATTACATGATCCTAAGAGCCTCAACAGTCAAGACTGTTAGGAGTGTAACCTCTAAAGAGCCCCAAAGTGCTGTCAATTGGGCTGTGGATATTGCCTCCATGATTACAAGTTTTACAAGGACAGGGGAAAGGTCCATAATGGCCCACGGATGACCTTGTCCACACAGGCCTTGAAGTGGAGGGAGACTCGAGAAACTATTGTGTATAAAATCCAGCAGAACTACTCCACAGCTAACCTTGATCTGTAGACATTTCAAAACAACATCACAGTGGCTTCACGTGAAAGCCAGGACAATTTTACACCATTTAGATGTCCTGTGTTTTAACATGCAATTGCTGCTGCCAAAGCTTGTCCAAACAATTATTTGATGAAATGACCTAAAGTTGAATTTAACATCACATGGCACTGAAGCTTTAGCATTTCAGTACTATAGCTTTTTCACTTCAGATTTTATTTTGGACCAGGTGGTGAATCAATAGGAGAACAAAACTGGTTATCATAAAACAAATTAAACAAATTAGTTCTGTGACCATCATATTTAAAGGATTAGTTCACTTCAGAATTCAAATTTACTGATAATTTACTCACCCCCATGTCACACAAGATGTTTATGTCTTTCTTTCTTCAGTCAAAAAGAAATTATGTTTTTGAAGAAAACATTCCAGGATTTTTCTCCATATAGTGGACTTCACTGGGGTTCAACGGGTTGAAGGTCCAAATGTCAGTTTCAGAGCAGCTTCAAGGAGCTCTACACGATCCCAGACGAGGAATAAGAGTCTTATCTAGAGAAACGATTGGTCATTTTCTAAAAAAAAGTACTTTTTTTAACCACAAATGCTCGTCTTGCACTGCTCTGTGAAGCACCACGCATTAGGTAATCATGTTGAAAGAATCACGCATGACATGGGCGGAAATACAGATCCAGTGTCTACAAAGCGAACGTGCAAAGACTAAACCAAACAGCCTTTACAAAAAAAGGTAAAACAACGATGTGGGACGATTTTGAAGTTGGAAGAGAAAATAAGGATTTTTCCGCCTTACCGCGGTACTTCCGCCTACATCACACGTGACCTTTCCAACGTGATTATGTAATGCGTGGCTTATTGAAGACCCTTATTCATCGTCTGGGATCATGTAGAGTCCTTTGAAGCTGCACTGAAACTGACATTTGGACCCTCAACCCATTGGTAATTGTTGAAGTCCACTATATGGAGAAAAATCCTGGAATTAATTTCTTTTTGACTGAAGAAAGAAAAAACATCTTGGATGACATGGGGGTGAGGAAATTATCAGGACATTTTAATCACAAAGTGAACTAATCCTTTAAGAATGTACACAATAAAGAAAAGGGGAAATGTAGTTTACAACATTAATGTGACTTAAGGACTGCAGGAGTCCTCTCAATGATGTCATTTCCTGTTTTTTCTTTCCTGCATGTTTCTGCATGTTGGTTGCACCGCATGAAGTTTGTTGGTCACACCAAAATACATTTTCCAAATGTTTACTTTCTAAAAATGTTACAAAACATGTTCATCATAAGAGATGTATTCCAGACATTATCTATGAATTAAATTTTTAAAGTATTTTTAAATAAAGTAACAGATAGGACGTCTTGCATACAGTAGATTTCTTCATGGTTTTGGGGAATGAGGATATGTCATGCAATGTTTCTCCTCCATTCAGTCCACCAGCATTTCAGCAGGGTCTTCTGTAAGACTATGCAGTTCAGTTTGAAGGGAGTCTTGATTGTGTGTTTAGGGGACCGGATCCTCAGTGGGAGCAGATTTAAAGGTCAAATAACAGTTGCTTCAGTAAACAGTAAACTGCTTGGCTGGGAGTTTGGACCTGGCGCGGAAATGACTCATTTTGTAAGATGCAATAACTCACTTTGTGAGATCTACTGTTGGCCTTCTCGACAGAGAGCTCTTAGATTTCTCTGATAAAATAAAGTTCAGATTAACAAGTGGCACTCAGACAAAGAGTGCCAAGCCATTGGAAATTGGCAAAGCACAACAGAAATAAGAAAAATCCTTCACACAAACAAAATAAACAGAGCCATTAAAATGACAAAATCTTACCAAGGCCAGACAATAAATGCGCATAAGGATGATTCGGGTACAATGCCATGTGTAAATACTGGGATAGTAATGTCTTCAAGCTGTATATTTGAGTACTGAGACAAAAAAAAAAAAAAAAAAAAAAAAAAAAAGGAAAAGATAGACAGTAGACATTGTGTGCTTCTCAAATGGAAGGCTGCATATCTCAGCTGCCACTTCATCAAGCGCTGCAGAAGGCCGTTAACACAACACCAGTTTCAACTAAAAATGGAAAACTATTTCATGCATTTTGGCCATTCATTTACACAACAACGGTGTAAACTACAAAAACAAATCCGTGAAAACGGTGACAGCATGCAGATGATTATTTTGTGTTTAATCTATAAGCATGCTAGGTCAGTATTTGGCCTCTTTTAGTCATTTTCACAGATCTGTGTAAACGGGGATCATTTTTGTACATTGTTGTTGCGTAAATGTACCCTTTATTTGAAGGAATCTTGGAAGGCAGCCTTCGTTTTTACGTCCTTCATTCAGCTCGTTTTCAAGGATGCATCAAGTGTATGCTAAGTGTCCTCCAATTACCCACATTCCTTTGCACACTTCCATTTCAAAATGTAAACAAAAATAATGTTTTCAGAGATGAATGCATACATTTACACCTTGGGTGTAACAGTACATAAAATGATCTCTGCTAATGTTTACAAAACTATATAGGAAGCCCTTACTTGCACATGTATATAATATTCGAGGTTAACAACCGAACCTAAGCTATTAAATTTAGTTGCTATTTATATTTTACATATAATAATCAACACTCAAATAACATTTAAACTGCACATAATGCAGTTTTTGCGTTAACTTCTAAATCTAATTATAAAATTGTTTCATTGTTGAAATATAATCATTTACACAGTGTCTATCATTTTCATGACAATTTATTTAAACATACATTAAATAATCAAGACATCACTGACAGGTTAAGTAAAATATAATAAATATATAGGCTAAAATAGTGCATATATTTAGCAAATGAGTTTATCTGGCGAACTAACAAGCTGTGGACACTGAATGACTTGCCTAAGGTAAATGTATTGCTACAGGACTTTGTTCACCAGCTGTTTTATTGACATCTTTCTGTCGCTGAAACACTGTTTGAGCAATTACATGAGATATGATAGACTTCAGTAAGTTGTACTGTATCTTTCAACATACTTTCAGATGTTCATTCATGTTTATTCTGTAACTAGTATTAAAGAGGAAGAGATGATTGCGTTCATTCACACTCAGCTTGAACTGAGTTCAAGGAATTCGGTTCGGTTTAAATATTGTTATACCCCTAATGTTATCTTTTGTTTTGGTCTTAATTAATCGCTTAATACTAAATTGCCAATAATGTAAGGCACTGGCAGACCACAGATGGTTTTCATTTGAATTGCTATTAATAGAAAGCCAGTTAAAAAAGATTTTGAATAGAAAGTATTTTGAATACTTGAACACTTCAGTGCTGGACAGCAGCAGGATCAGCGAGGTGAATGCATGAACAACATCCAGAACAGTGTGATGAAACTGCTGCTATCTACTGTTGACAGAAGACCTTGGCAGCAGAATTTCACAGCACACACTGAAGATGCAAACCTCAGTTCGGAGTACAATTTGGCACGAAGCAGAGATGGGCCAGTAAAACTCTGGAACAGAACTGTATGGACAGATGAGCACAAGATTATCAGTGTGATGATAAGGCAAAAGTGTAGAGAAAAACTGGATTGACGATGATCCAACATCCTCCCACAACATCTGTGATGCAGTGGCATGCTGAGATTTATTAACTTGGTGGGGTGATATTGAAAATAAGGAGTTTGTGATCATCTATGCTTCTGCTGAAATATAAGTAAGAACATACACACTTTGCACCTCCATCACTAAATTGGTTGTAAAATCTGATACGACCTTCAACTAAGTGACAACAATAGATAAAGTCTAATACTGTAACACACAGTGATAGCACATTTTCAGTGCAGGCTTGGGAAAAGGATGTGAACTTTTTGATTTCATAACTTGCTGACCCTCTTTTTTCATAATTTCATAACAACCTCCACCAAATGTTTCCTGTAATTGTGAATCAGATCTGCCCGATGGAATTTTGCACCATTTCTCTTACATGTTAAGTTCTCATATGTTATATATGGCTTTTACATATGTTTCATATTATTTTTATGAAGTGGCATCTGGTTTAAAATAGTCATTACTCTGGAACACCCCATTAGCACCTTGTGTGCATTTTTTTTTTTTTTTTTTTTTTTTTTTTGTGTAGTCACATAGAAGAATCCAAGAGAAATGCTTTCAATAAACACTTGAGGCAGTAGCCTCAACACCCTGATATTGCCACCAAATTGCACAACAGAGTAACCTGCAGTTAAATTGAAAGTCATTTAAAAAGCCCCACCAATGCACAGACTGAATGCACAAACACAAGCAAGAGGAGTGATACAAACAGTGAAAAGTTCCAGTGCTGTTGGACTATAATTTAACTGAATTATATTCAAATAAATGTATTAATTACAAATAAAAACTATTTATAACCAGAAGTTACCTTACCACATGCAGTGAAAAATTAAATTTAACAAGACAATAAATGTAATTTTACTGCCAAATACTGTAAAAATGTTGTTTCTAGGAACTAACACAATGAAACTCAACACAAAGTTTCATGGGTGACCAAACGTTTTACTATAAAGGGCCAAAAATTGATTGGGGGTCGTGGGCTGAAAGAAATGTTGCATTATATCAAACTATAATATAATATATGATTTTTTATTTTTTTTTTAATCAAATTAATTTATATTCTCTGCACTTCAATGCAAAAATTAATAAAACGCATGTTAAATGTTTCTTTTTTCCCCTTCTTGTGATATGGCATGGTGGGCCAAATCAAATATATACACAGATACGCTCTAAAAATGCTGAGTTAAAAACAAGTTGGGTTGATAATGGACAAACCCAGCAATCGGTTTGTTTTAACCCAGCGGTTTAATGAATAATAATGAATGCAATACAATTCAATGAACATTTATTAAAACGTAATAATAAATGTTCACCTGTTGATTAATATTGTTGCCTCTAGTAATTATGTGTCTAAATTTTAATTTCCAATGTATTTTGGGTTCATTTTTAGCCAGTCATATAGTATTTTTTTAACAATACTGCCCAGCAGTTTTATTTAACCCAAACATTTAACACAATCGCTGGGTTTGTCCATTTTCAACCCAATTTTTTTTTTTTTTTTTTTTTTTTTTTGTGTAACTTTGGCTCACAGACCCTGAGACCAAAGTGTTATTTCATGGATTTCAGGTTACAACACAGATAAATAATAATTTATTTATTAGCATTTTTGGATAATTTGAATACCTTCAAAGAGTAAACACAACCATTTTGCAAAGGCCAGAAAATAATAGGACTCTAAGAGCAATATTTTCCTTTTGACCATTGGTTTCTTTTTCTTTTTGACAATTAGCACTAAGCGACCTTCTTAAAAAAGCTCTTGTGCTGACCGGCATTTCAAATGCTGCTTTTAACACGGTATATTTGTAAACAACCCACAGAAACGAACAAGAGACCTGAAACAGCCCTCCAGCTCTTTATCTTCAAAAAAGAAAAAAAAAGACAGAGGTCTCAAGCTGTTTGTTATACCTTGTGCAGTACTTCAAATGCTAAAAGGTTGCCATTAAACACTGAGCTGCTTTAATGGCCACATTATGTTTCTCTGGACAAGGCCATGTGAGCTTAGTGTAGTTATAGCGTTGAAAAACTTGACATGTTTTGGAAGCACAAGTCTGTGAGATACAGTGCAGCATGAATTACAGACTTCTCGGGGAGTCGAATCTGTTGTATGGCTTTGGTTTAAAGACCACTTGTGAACTTTAACCTCTAAAAAAACACAATGAAGTCTATTTCCCAACCCGTTAAAATTCTTTACTCGCTGTCCAACAATAATATTTCTCCTGCAATGGCACTTCTGCAATCTGCGGCTAATTATGTGGAATGAGAAACATGTGTTCAGTGTAGGAAGGGGCAGATTTCTGTACAAGTGTATGTGGTTTGATTTGACGGAATAGACTTCCTGGTAATTAACATATGTTTCGTTTTAAGAGAAAGCGTGTGAGCAACTGACTGGATTGAGCAACTGATTAGACTGTGTTCACGACTTAACATGTGGCAAAGCAAACAGAACTTGGGTTCATTTGTCAGTCCTGAACAAGAGAGGAACTCATTATGGCTATATTCACTCAAGTATGTTGTTACAAGTGGAGTAACTGGAGAATCAAGTTGTCATGGAAATAAGTGTGTTAAAACTGTGTTTTAAAACTTACAGTGGTGTAAACTGCCTCGCTACCTACTGCCTACATAGAGAGCAGCCTTTCTAAGGGGCCAGTCACACAGTTTTTGCATTGAAAAATGCAAGACATGGGGCAGTTAAATGTTAAATGAGCTGTGTTTTGAACTTAATTTAGGTTGAGCGCCACAATTTTAAAACTCCAGTCAAACACGCAGTCTAGTGCATGGATAGGTTAACAGCATAATAACAAGTATATACAGTAGAACAAACAAAATTTCTCTTGCCTCACCTGCCATTCTGGATTTATATTTATTGTTCTGAGCTTCTGAGTTCTGTCCCTGCTGAAAAAAGAAAACATCTAAAGCTTAGACCAGCAAGCTTGTTTTCGCATTGAAGAATATAATATATAAGAGGTACCAACGTCACATTTATCATTGTTCAGAAAAGTGTTATGGGTGAAATCCAGTCATTTCAATAGGAATCCTTGCGAGTTTTGCACAAGGGCACAAAAGTTCCACCACGCAGATTTGCTCGTGTTCAAGTTTGTTAAACAAATTTGTCGCATTGACTAACAGAAAGCTGCTTGGTTTGAACTTCTGTTGAGCTGTAATTCATTCATTGCTACACTATTTACAATGGATAATATAATTTGTGGCCCATATAATTTTGCTGAAGATTACAATATATTAAAGCTGCAAGCAGTGATGAAAAGGCCCTTGCACCCATACCATGCCACCCGGTGGTTTTAGGAAAGGAGAACTATGTCAGTCATTTGTATTTGCCACACTTCTTGCTACCAGCAGATATGACTATAAATTTTGGCGTGTAGATGTCTTCAGGCCAGGGCATTTATCAAACATGAATTTTGAGGCAGATCGGACATTGTATGCCTGAGTTACAATAACTTCCTGTTTTGTGGCGTTAATCGCATACTTTAGCACTTAGCCAAGTGTTGCATGATTTAACGTGTTCCTAGCATGTTTGGTACTTTGTGGCATATTTAAATGTGTTTTTGGGAGTGAATTACAGTGTAAAGCATGCAGTTTCCTGTTGCCAACAGGTGGCGTTATGACTAACTGAATATTTGCATGTAGAAGCCTTTAGGCCAGGACTCTTATAACACATGTGAAGTTTGGGGCAGGTATGCCTGACTTACAACAGCTTCCTCTTTCATGGTGAAACATCAAACTTTGTCAGTCGCCACGAACAACGAAAGCTCAAGATTTTTGCAATTTAACATCGCTAAAGCCTTAAGATTAGACTTACCAAATGTGATGTTGTTCCAGTTAAATCTCTATGAGGAGTTAATCACAGTGTAAAGATGTCATTTTCTGTTGCCCGCAGGTGGCGCTATGACTGTAACTAAATATATTGGCATGTAGATGTCTTCAGGCCAGGACTCTAATAAAACATGTGAAGTTTGGGGCAGATTGGACATTGTATGGCCGAGTTACTACAACGTCCTGTTTCATGGCGAAACATTGAATTTTGTCAGGTCGCCACGGTCACGCCGTTCAGTCAAAAATCTAGATCTTCGCATTTTAATGTCGCAAAGCCCTTTAGATTAGACTGACCAAATATGATGTTTATCTGAGGAGGAGTTTGTTAAAGTAAAACGTCTGGAAATGGCAAAACTGCAAAAAATTTGCAGAGAAAATTCAAAATATCTGACTTCCTGTTGGGTTTACAGATTTTGCTCCAAGAATTTTTTTGTAGGTATTGGGCTGTGTCTACCGAAATTCATACTTGTCGAAGGGTGCTTAATTGAAATTTTGTAGGTGGCGCTATCGAGTCATTTTGCCACACCTAATTCTGAAACCCATTTCAGATGTTAATGTTCACCACTTCTGACACATGTGCAAAGTTTCAAAGTGCAAATGCGATTCATTTCGGAGAAGAAGAAGAATTGAGTCCTCACACCATCAATGCTCGGGCCCTAAAAATATACAGCATTGCAATATTTTTGATCAGCGAGATGATGTCTTCAAAATAGTGCCTACATAGACTGCTCACTAGGTTTTGTGACAGACAATCTGGGTAATGCCCTTTGCTTTAAAACTGATTTTCCATGGTTTTATAGAATAAACTACTCTGTTGATGACCAGATCTAAAAGATACTTGTTTTAAACTTTCAAAAAAGAAGTATAAGCCTGATGAAGCAATCAGTATAGCATGCACATTCTCTCTATCTCTCTTTTCAGTGCTGAGCAAGAATTAATAACAAAGTATTCTTTGCATTTTAAGTGAAGTTCTCCAACTAGTGATCTCAGACTTCCTGCCATACTCTAAATAATTTCCCCCCTCACTGAGACAAAAGTGTTTTCTTCCTGTTTTATTTAATTTAATAGAGAATCTGATGACTATTAGGCTCAATGTTTTGACACCTGACCATTTCAGTAATACAGTATGTCTCTCAATGCAGCCTGTGCTGAACCACTGTGACCCTGTTTGCTGATAATCACATTAATGTATATATAAGGAGAGTTTGGCCTCAGAGTGGTTTCTGGTTGTTACATCAGAGGTCAGGGTTAACAAGCTTATCCCAGTGGTCTCAAAGATGCTGACATATTCTCTCTCTGCCTTTAATCACTTTACACACTTTCACAGGCTTACTCGGGTTAAGCCCAGAGCTTTGACCTCGGGACAAAGAAAATTGTTTTATTATCATCCATTTCAAGTGGACAGGATATTCTGTCTATCCATCACCCACTTTGCTCGAATAATATGCTAATCATAGACAACAAAAATAAACTGTCACTCTCAATGACTCGATTTGGAGTCATAGGGACTTCTATGAGCTGAACTGACAAATACACAGCAAAAACATTTTTGTCCCAGTAAAATTATTTAAACACTCTTAAAATAAAATAAATGTGTTTTGAAAAGCACATTTGTGCAAGATAATAAGTCTTGGGCATATGTTTATTAAGGTAAAACAATTAATTTGCCAATAGGGGTAAGAAAACATTTCATATATATATAAGCAATATCACACGAGTAGCCGTGCAAAATGGCTGTATATCAGCACAGCAGTTATTCAGCTGTAGATATCACATGGCTGTGAGTGTGATATTACGTTTATACAACAGTTTGACAGCACAAGAATGTAAATAAATAAGAAACATCTTTAAAAACCCTCTTTTGTGCAGAAATACTTCCGTCTGCACAGATTCAAATCTCAAGTTGACAGTTTAACAGTTGAGCCCAAGTCTCTGTTACTAACTCTAAAACGTCACTTTAGAACTAGTAACGAAAGAACATTGAGTCGCTTCATTGAAGCTTATTGCATTATGTAGAGCAGAGTATTATGGTATTATGAAAGAGAGATCGACCCAGAGGTGTAAAGTATTTGAGTAAATGTAATTAGTTACTGTACTTAAGTATCGTTTTGGCTACTTTGTAGTTGTACTGACTATCAAAGATATTAACAACTTTTCCTCTCTACTTGATTACATTTTTGAACAAGTAAATGTACTTTTTACTCCAATACATCCAATAATGCAATTACACATTACATTTTTCATGGCACCTAACTTTTTCTGCAACAGTTGTTTCTTCTATAAAGAAGCAATATCGCCATCTAAGGGCATTGAAGGTACTATTTTGTGCATTTTGCTTTTACTCACCCAAACCTGTCAATAAGGCTACATTACGTGAATACGAGTGCATTAGCTGATTTTGTTTGATGAGGTCATAACTGCAGCTGGTGATGAGGCCGAAACCAGCACATCCAGTGCAACTCAACTTTGACTTTTCAATTTTAATAGAAAATAATCATGAATTCTCATCTTACAAATCAATTGTTTCTTATTTTCACCGACATGTCTCTCAGGATTAGTGCATCTTTGAGCCTACATTCAGGATGAGTAAAATACTTAAGTACTAATAAAATCAGATACTCTAAGACTTTTAATCAAGTCATATTGGAATTGGTGACTTGTAACAGAGTCATTTTCGCTGTAAGGTATCTGTATTTTTACTCTAGTATATCTTTCAGGTACTTTTTACATCTCTGGATCGACATGCATGATCTGATTTAGCATTCATTCTTCAGGTCGATGTCCATAATATTATATCCATTATAAAATATCAGTTTGAATGTCCGCTGAGGAAATTATCATATCTTTGTCCCTTTAAAAGGTTTCCCATGACAGCGCTAAAACAACTTCCATCTGCAAAAGCATCTAAACAAATTGTAAAATAGGTGCTATGTTTATATATGGGTCACAAATTTGAGATCTAAATAGCTACATTCTCAACAAAAAAAACTCATTTTAAAACTACATTCTACACAACACAAAAACAGTAGTAATTGTAAGGGAAAAAAAAAAAAAATATATATATATATATATATATATGGTGGATTTGCTTGACCGCCATGACAGTCGCCGCAAGCGGAGTGATACAAACGGTGAAACGGTTCCAGTGCTGATACTGGCCGAATATCCCACACGACTCTCAGCCAATCAGATTCGAGAACCAGAAGACAAAAATACAGTTTAATGTGGTTGTTTTGCATGTAAGGCTAGAATACACTACTTGACTTTTACTCCGATTTTTGCCCCAGTATGAATAAGTCAATAATAGTTACTAAAAAGTCGGTGCCACACTTCACAGAAAATTGTGTAGTGTATTATGGGCACAGACTCTGATTTTTTAGCTTCAGACTGATTCCATCCAGTCGGAAACATCTGATATTTTGAGCAGATTTTAGAACACATATGTTGTGTATGACGCTACTGAAACTGAAGCTGCATGTACTGTGATGTATTTTAAGTTGAACCTCAATTTACAGTTCTAACATTGCCAACAATAAGCTAGATCATGATTCCAGAGAATCCCTTCACGTCAGGAGGTGTTCAGCTAACATTCTGTTCCTCAATATACTGTACAAACACACTTATCTTTGGACCATGATGCTTCAGCAGCTCATGTAAGCTGACTGATGGCCTAAAGTGAACTTCTCATAATGCCAGCATTGGTTAAGCAGGACTTGAAATCTGCATGGCAAAATCGATCTCCTCGTGGCCGTTGATCCCAGATCTGTTGGTAAGCTGTGAGCTCAGGCTGAGCGACTCACACTACACTGTTTATGAGCCAAGAAAAGATGGGAAATCAATAACAACAACGCTAGCTGGATTCATAATAATTTCTGATAGTTTTCGCATTCTTGTTTTTCTCTTGCTCTGGGGTTGTCCGCAGTCCTCCAGAGTTGAGAAGTCACCCTGTGCCTGTTTTGTTTCGGCACTGCACTGATTAAATCAACTCATTATTAGTTATCTTACCTGCAAAACACAAACAG
Organism: Chanodichthys erythropterus; assembly: GCF_024489055.1. Classification (NCBI taxonomy): domain Eukaryota; kingdom Metazoa; phylum Chordata; class Actinopteri; order Cypriniformes; family Xenocyprididae; genus Chanodichthys; species Chanodichthys erythropterus. The sequence goes on along the minus strand of NC_090224.1, from coordinate 35,920,223 downwards.
ATGGGCAGATTTTTCCTTTCCTTTTAGATACCAGGACTCTATTAAATGCAGAGCCTTAGAGACAATATAAATCATGTCTCTTTTCTTGTATGTCAGTGTTACTGAATCTAAATGTCTACCTCACTTTCTGTCTTTCTATTCAAATCATTTCAGTGTGCTTTATTGGCATAACTGTGGCATAACTGTTCCCCATTCAATATTGCCAAAACATTCAGTCAACACAGAAATGATACTGTTAGGAATGAAAATGAAAACAGGCATCAGTGAAAATGAGAATATAAACAACTCACAAACATATCCCTAATGCATGCATTCCTTTCAAATAGAATGATATGAATGTGTCAGATGTGTGATATTAATTTAAATATATATATATAAATTCCAGATAACTGAGAAAAAATGTTGGATAAATGGTGGCATATATGTATGGAAACCATTTCTGTCTCAGGGTATTTGATTGATTGATTGATTGATTGATTGATTGATTGATTGATTGATTGATTGATTGATTGATTGATTGATTGATTGATTGATTGATTGATTGATTGATTGATTGATTGATTGATTGATTGATTGGTGATATAGATAGATAGATAGATAGATAGATAGATAGATAGATAGATAGATAGATAGATAGATAGATAGATAGATAGATAGATAGATAGATAGATAGATAGATAGATAGATAGATAGATAGATAGATAGATCACACTTTATATTAGGTGTCCATAACTACAATGTTACATTAAAATAAGTACAGTGTACTTAATGTGTTCATATTGAATTGCAAAACACATTTGCTGCTATTGAGGTGGAATATGGATACGGTTAGGACAGGTTTGGTGGTATAGTTAGGTTTAAGGGTGGGTTAAAGTGTAAGGAAAGGGTCGATAGTGTAATTATAGATGTGATTACATAAATTAATTACAGTTGTAATTACATGGTATTTTTTTAAACATAAGTACAATGTAAAAACTAGATATAGATAGACTGAATTCTCATGCTAAACATGGCCAAAGTTTCCCTTTGTTCCCTTTTTATTTATAATGATGTCAAAGCTGGCAGATGATCTTTATGCAAAAGATGCAAGCACTCGTGACTCTTTAGCTCCGCCCACGGCACTGACGGCAGGCACGCCTCCAGGAGCTTGACTTTTTCAGAAACACTCAGTACAGTGTATCTATCTTTTATAAATATGATAAAACTAAAAACTTTTCGGAGATATGAAGGATGCAATACTACTCTATATGTACTCAAGATTAACATGAGATTGGCAGAAACTGTGTGATACCCCCCTTTAAGTAAGTATTTTTATTTTGTACATTTTTATTGTTCTTAACTTGAAATATTTGAGTAAACTAATTTATATTTTTCACTTAAAATTATCAGGTTATTGTAAATCTATGTAAATATTTTACTCGCTATAACCATCTAATTCAGAAAATGTCAACGTTGCTAATTTGCTAACAATAGCATAACTTAAAACATGTAACTTACCTGCTTTCAAACCAAGCTCATGCACCACTTGTCACCATGATGGTAACTCTCCAAAAACAACATTAAAAGAAACTCATTAATCACTACTAAATTTCCCTTGATTACATTATAATAACATTATATAACATTTAATTTTAGCATTTACTCTCCCTTTCAAGTTCCATGGGCAAAGCATGCAGGGCAATAAAAAATCTCAAAATGAAAAGAAATTAGTTAATATAACTCAAAACAATGAAACAGTTTAGTTTACTTGAAATATGTCAGTGGTGTGAACTCAAAAGAAAAAGAAAGTTCTAAATACTCATAACAGTTCATTTAACTTACTTTCTTTGTTTAATTTAAATTGTCCTACTCAAACCAATAAAGTATTTTGAGCATTAGGGTTTACAGACAAAAAAAAAAAAAAAAAAAAAAGTTTAAAACAAAAACATTTCTCGTGTTTTTATGTTTTAGTGTCAAATTTACCAGTTTTATTGTAGCTACACAGAAAACTTGGAAGCTCTGCTCGTTTCTGTGTCTCAAACTCTTTGATGTTGAAAAGATTTACTGTTAGATTTTATGTTCAGTTTATTGTCTGATAGCTTCTTTCTAATTAAGAGGATTTTTCACTTTTACAATGGTTCGAAAAGTATTTTTATCTGTGCTTATATAATTTGGTTGACTGTGAGATTGTTGAGTCCGTTTCATTTACTTTCTCCATTCTTGTCAACAAAAAAGCTTAGGTGAGAAATAAACTACACACTTAGGGGCTGACTGGAGCTCAAAACATGTCTTGTACAATAGCCTCTCATCTGTTATCACACAATGTTTTGAGAATAGGCTTTAGTAAAGAGTAAAATGTGTACACTGATGTGAATAATTCTGAGGGTGGATTTAAAGTTTAGTCTTTCAAACCATGAAAAATGGACAGCTGGGAAATTATTCTAACTTGGCTTTCTTCCTCTGAGACTCTATATATGTTTCACAGCCCTATTTAGAAATGCACCATTTTTTAATTAATACTTACTGCACAAAAACAGAAAAAAAAGATAATATATGTATATGGGATTTATTAAAGCATTTCTTTGTTTTTATGTCTGTTCATAGGAAATTAAATGCAGATGCACTCACAACGACACAATTATTGCCTATGTTAATGAGCTGTCCTCATGTCAACAACTCCTGTTCTAAATTAATTACTCAGTGGTGAGGTGTTTGTAGCTAATCATTCTAATTAACAGGCTCTGCACGATTTAAGCAGGTAGCCATGTTTATCAAGACGCCACTGAATCAGTGTCTCCTCATTTATTTGCATCTCAAAACACCATGAGCATCTTGTCTTTGAGTTTAACACGCTGCATTCATAGATCATCTGGTCTGAGGTCTAATCATCGTTCAATAACTACTTGTGACTGACATGCTACAGAGTACAGGAACAGATTTGTAACTGCCACTGGAAGAAGAGGAGGAGTAAGCGATTTATAGGTATTCATCTAGCCCACGCTCACTCAGATCTAATTAATTAACTGTATTGAAATGTGAAAACAATTGCAAGATCACATTTCATGTAAAATCAATCAATAAATAAAAATATCTTTATGAAATATTCATCATTTCTGCTGTAATTAGTTGCAGTATATACTTACATAATGTCATTGAGACTCTACACACATACACTCAAAAAAAAAAATGGTTCAGTGGGGTTCTATTTTAAATTTTTGCTAAAAAATTGACCTTTTGACATTTGCTTGGTCAAAAGGGTTCAAATAACTAAACAGAGAAACTGAGGAACATTTCTGGTTAATATTTATAGTTTTAACAAATCAAATTTGTTGATGTATGGTGTTGCAGTATACTAGAATTGAGGATAACTGTGATATTTAAAAATGAAATAATGAGATGTTAATATTACACACATGATAATATCAGCAATGTACCTTAACGCTGGATGCCACCCATCATAAAATGGTAAAAAAAAAAATAGATACCGCGACAATACCGTTATCATGAAACTTCTGGCCAAAATAACCATTTAGTGAAAATCATGACAGGCCCACATGTTTCTGTGCAACTTAAGCTTTAGGAAGATACTTTAAAACTGCAATCCTGTGTTTGCCAAGTTAAAATTAAACTACAGGCCCTAAGGCTGGGCTTCCCAAAACACTGAGTTAAATGAAACTGTGTTGACTGTAATATATCATAACAACCTGTTCCCCAACAGTATCTTTATAACAAACAGATCAAAAGTAAAGTGCTGCTACAAATGATGTTTCTGAAATTACACTCTCAAGATACTACACACAACATCTAATTCTGACATAAAAGGAAAGCAAGAAATGTAAATGTATGAATTACCTATAGCATTCAAAATAATTTACCAGAAACAACTATTATGTCCATAATGTGACTTATATTGAAGACATTCAAACTATGATTTGTGCAGCAAGAATATTATAGATCTGTATAGAACACTTTATTTTGATAGTCCACTTTAAACATTCTACCTCCTTGGTTACTGATTATTACACACCTGTTTCTGTTTCTGTTGATTAGCCTCCCTTGTTCATTAAGCCTTTAGTTCTCACAGTGCTTTGTTCTGTGCTGATTGTCATTTGAGTTTGTGTTTAATATATTTTCTGTGTTTTCTGGGTTTTCTAAAGTGATGCTATTAAAGATAATTCTTGTTTTATTCTCCATGGTTGTGCGATTTCTCCAGCTGCCTATATGTGATAGAACACACAACCGCAAAACAAAAAGGGCATGGCGTTTCCCTGAATCTTCAGTCCAAGCTGGTCCCGCCCAGCTCCAAGTCTCCTGCGTCCCACCCAGCCTCCCTCTCCCGCCTCCTCTACCAAAGACAGCAATTCCTTTCAGCCCTGCCTCTGCTGGCTCCCTTCAGTCCCTTGACTGCCCCTCTGTTGACTCCACACTGCTGTTCGGTTCCACCTCAGGCCTTCCAGTTTCCAGATTCGCCCAGGCACATGGATCCCTTGTCTCCATCTTGGACAACTTTGCCAGTCACTCTACCTCGGACTGTCGACCAGTCAGCTCCACCTTGGCTCCTTCCTCCCTACCATCATCCTTACGGCCTCCCTCTTCCTTCCGGCTCTGCCTTGGTCAGTTTTTCGATCTGCCTGCACCACGGACTTTCGGGCCTTCAGCTGCACTTCAACCCTCCACCCTATCAGCTCCATTGGGCTTTACCTTCCCTCCAACTCCGCCTTAGTCCTCAGTCCCACCGGCTATGCCTCAGTCATCCAGCACCCTGGTCCCTCCTCAGCCACTCGTCACCATGGCTCAACCTTGGCCTCCAGGACCTACGATGTCCTCTTCCCTCTGGCAGACTTCCAGGCCTTCAGACTTCCAGACCTTCAGACTTCCTGGCCACTTGTCACAACCTTGGCCTCCAGGACCAACGTTGTTATCCGGTCTCTGTGTCTCCTCGGCTCCTGGGTCTCCAACTCTCTTGGCTTCACCGGTGGTGGTCAGACATCTGACTACACCCTGGCTCCTCCCACCATCGGTTCTGCCGTGGGCATTCGTCTTGTCTGTGCTCAGGGTCTTGAGCTGTCTCCTCCTTCCCTCAACTCCCCATGGACTGTCCTGCCTGCCCCTCCTTGGTTATGTTCCTCCCCAGCTGCACGTCTTCCACCTGAACCCCCACCGCCCGTTGAACTGTTTGGCATGAGGATGCGACTTCTGTGATGGAGGACTAAAGTCACTTGTATGTTCTGTTTTGGTTTAGTTCTAGTTCCTGTTCCATTTCATTTGTTCCAATTTCCCTGCCACTAGTTAGTTTGCTTGGTTACTGATTGTTGTACTCCTATTTCAGTTTCATTTGATTCCTGTGTTTCCTAAGTGTTCTAAAGTGTTCCTATTTAAGATAATTCTTGTATTCTCCATCTTCGTGTGATTTCTAAAGTCACCTATACATGACAACTACATGTCAACTAACAGTCATTAGAGCATTAGTAGACTGTCTGTGTAACATTAATTTGATGGTCCTCAAACAGACATTCTACCATTTATGAGTAACTTTGCAAGCACATGTCAACCTTTTCTAACGCTAGCCTAGCCTTATAGTCTACATATACTCTAATTAGAATTAGTTGACATGTACAAACCCGATTCCAAAAAAAGTTGGGACACTGTACAAATTGTGAATAAAAACAGAATGCAATGATGTGGAAGTTTCAAATTTCAATATTTTATTCAGAATACAACATAGATGACATATCAAATGTTTAAACTGAGAAAATATGTCATTTTAAGGGAAAAGTAAGTTGATTTTAAATTTATGGCATCAACACATCTCAAAAAAGTTGGGTCAAGGCCATGTTTGCCACTGTGTGGCATCCTCTCTTCTTCTTACAACAGTCTGCAAATGTCTGGGGACTGAGGAGACAAGTTGCTCAAGTTTAGGAATAGGAATGTTGCACTCTAAAAAATGCTGGGTTAAAAAAACCCAAGCTGGGTAAAATATGGACAAACCCAGCAGGTTGGGTTAAAGGGCACCTATTATGCCCTCTTTCACATGATGTAATATAAGTCTCTGGTATGGTCAAGTTTCAGCTTAAAATGCCCCACAAATTTGCCCCTATTTGGGGGTGAGCAAAAACATGCCTTTTACTATATTAATATATTGCTGGCTAAAAAAATAAATCCAAAATTGGTTGAAAAAAATGGCTGGGTAAAAACAACCCAATCCCTGGTTTTGTCCATATTTAACCCAGCAGTTTTTAGAGTGTGTCCCATTCTTGTCTAATACAGGCTTCTAGTTGCTCAACTGTCTTAGGTCTTCTTTGTCGCATCTTCCTCTTTATGATGCACCAAATGTTTTCTATGGGTGAAACATCTGGACTGCAGGCTGGCCATTTCAGTACCCGGATCCTTCTTCTACGCAGCCATGATGTTGTAATTGATCCAATATGTGGTCTGGCATTGTCATGTTGGAAAATGCAAGGTCTTCCCTGAAAGAGACGACATCTGGATGGGAGCATATGTTGTTCTAGAACTTGGATATACCTTTCAGCATTGATGGTGCCTTTCCAGATGTGTAAGCTGCCCATGCCACACACACTTATGCAACCCCATACCATCAGAGATGCAGGCTTCTGAACTCAGCGCTGATAATAACTTGGGTTGTCCTTGTCCTCTTTAGTCCGGATGACATGGTGTCCCAGTTTTCCAAAAAGAACTTCAAATTTTGATTCGTCTGACCACAGAACAGTTTTCCACTTTACCACAGTCCATTTTAAATGAGCCTTGGTCCAGAGAAAACGCCTGCGCTTCTGGATCATGTTTAGATATGGCTTTTTTGACCAATAGAGTTTTAACCGTCAACGGTTGTGTGGGTTGTGTTCACCGACAATGTTTTCTGGAAGTATTCCTGAGCCCATGTTGTGATTTCCATTACAGTAGCATTCCTGTATGTGATGCAGTGCCGTCTAAGGGCCCGAAGATCACGGGCATCCAGTATGGTTTTCCGGCCTTGACCCTTACACACAGAGACTGTTCCAGATTCTCTGAATCTTTGGATGATATTATGCACTGTTGATGATGATAACTTCAAACTCTTTGCAATTTTTCTCTGAGAAACTGCTTTCTGATATTGCTCTGCTATTTTTCGCCGCAGCATTGGGGGAATTGGTGATCCTCTGCCCATCTTGACTTCTGAGAGACACTGCCACTCTGAGAAGCTCTTTTTATACGCAATCATGTTGCCAATTGACCTAATAAGTTGCAAATTGGTCTTCCAGCTTTTCCTTATATGTACATTTAACTTTTCCGGCCTCTTATTGCTACCTGTCCCAACTTTTTTGGAATGTGTAGCTCTCATGAGATCCAAAATGAGCCAATATTTGGCATGACATTTCAAAATGTCTCACTTTTAAACATTTGATATGTTAAATATATATATTCTATTGTGAATAAAATATAAGTTGATGAGATTTGTAAATTATTGCATTCCTTTTTTATTCACAATTTGTACAGTGTCCCAACTTTTTTGGAATCGGGTTTGTACTTGCAAAGTTAGTCAGTAGAATATCTGTTTATCTAGAAGTGTAACCATCTGTATTTCCTAAACTTTAGTCTCATGTAACCAGTCATGTATCAGTAAAGATCAAGTACCCTTTCATCAACACCAAACTGAACAGGAAATTATTAAGCATAATCATCACTTATTCAGAATCATTAACAAGAATAAAGTGGTCATGGTCACAATGATTCACTTTTAAACTAAATTCATAGTCGCTTTGGAATAAGTATAAAAGTATAAAATATGACTGAAAACACTTTTTGTACAGACATTGTTACAAGAAAGTTGTTACATTATTGTTTTTATAGGTATAACAAAGCAGAAAATCGAAAAAAATCCAAGTATCCCTTGAGGGTTCACATGCCCTCCATTGTAAATCGGCATTATAGAGAATCTAATACCTTCCTCGAAACCAGAGGCAATAAAAAGTGTGAGTTATTTGATGATTTCAGAACCTCTGTTATGTTTAACATCTTAGCTCTCAAATCTTACGGGATATGTTCAAGTTATCAAAATATGATATTTCAGTTTTACAGTTGTGTACTCATTGTGACCTTTTTTAATGGAACAGGAATTAGCCATTTAGAAAATACTGACCAATTTATGATAAACGCAGATGAGCTACCCGAGACATCAGCAAATGTCCAAGAATTGCTCTGCTAATGTGCTGGTCCAGCTAATCACAGGCCTTATGTTCATTCAAATATAAAAATCCTTTCCCAAAGTCCTTTCCCAGTCCAGTTTCAACAGCAAGCCTGTTCATTTATCAAGACACTGCAGAAACCGTGCTGAGATAAAAGATGGACCCATAATGGCCGCTCAAAGTAATGTTGGCCAATCAATGTTGTTTCATCACAAATTACGTTTTTACTCTGTCTTTACAGGAAGGAGTCACACCCAGAGGTGTGAATTATGAATGATTTTGATTAAATGCAGCTGCAGTGCATACAAGTGTGTGTTTGCGTGACTTGATTTGAATGGTTTGCAAAGTGATACTGTTGGATGCAGTGTGTGAAGGGTTCCAGCTGTGAGAAATACATGGCCATTTTCTCTTATCAGCTCAGATGCACAGACAGCGCCTACAAAGTCACAAACACACATGCGTATGCATACACAACCGCAAACTGCTTGCATTTGAAAATGTCTATTAACATTTATGTTTGTATTCATTCACTCATTCTCTGAAAATGGAAAACCCATCACATCATTTGTAGCACTGTGTTATGAATAATCATATGCAGTCGTAATCTTATGTCAGATATGGACACATTTCAAGCTTTTTTGTTAGGCATCACTCTATTTCAAAATCTTATGCATATTAAAATATATGATGTAATCTTCTAAAAATAAATAAATAAATGGTAATGAAAGAATGGGGAAATCAAAAGCATAATTGAAATGCTGATGCGGCAGCATTTTTTAAACAATGGCATGCAATCTATCACAAGTGCTGTCATATACAAACAAGAACTCATTCACTGAGAATTTCATTTTTTGAATACTTGATTCTAATTGGTCAAATCAAGAGCATTCAAATATTTTTGTATAACGGCCACTAATATATCCATACCCTTTCAAACCAATACATCAGAAAAGCTAAAAGATGCCAGAAATGAAAATTATATCATGCATGTCATTATATGCTCCAAACATATCTTGCTTTCTTATGTGGGACATAAAAGAAGATATTTTGAAAAATGTTTCAGTGTTCCTTTTTGGGTGAACTATCCCTTTAATGTAACTTCTCAGATGCTTCTGGACATTTCAAAAAGATCACAAGATGATGATCCACACTGAATGTACAAATTTGAAAATTTAAACGTAAAAATACTCACATCCACTTATTTCAGGAAAGTTGTTCATTATTCATTTCTACCAACTTGTGTGTAATTGTTTGCATTGTTTTGCATTTACTGTAAAATAGGAACCAGATGTAAGGGATGCAGTGTAAAGACCAAAGTCTTGCAGCTAAATTTAGCATTTAACAGCTGTGTTTCCAACCCAGTAGATCTCATCACATAGTCCTACAGTAATTAAAATAAAAGGGCCAACACTTTGAAGGCTTCCTAAAGGCTCCCTCTAGTTATACTGCAAATACATTATTAAGTAAATGGATGTTTCTTTGTGTGCCTTAATTTCTAGAGTTGCCTGGCAACTTACAAAGGCAATTTGATTATGAATAATAATTAAAAAACTAAAAAAGTTAGAATTTTGGCGTGATAAAGCCTTGCCTGGAAGTTTAAAACAGATTAAAATTTATATAGACATCTTATTATCTAGGCAATTGCTTAGGCATTCTGTGTGGTTGCTAGAAGGTTTTGCATATAGTGGAAAGAAGACAATGATTCTGATCACTTACAAAAATACTGTCAACTACATCAGAATGTTTAATGTTAAGTATAAATCAATTAATTAATAAATTAAATAATAATACATTAAATACATTTTAAAAACTAATAAATTATTAATAAATGTGTCGACCAATAATGATTTGAGGGGATTCAAAAGTTTCCAAAAGGTTGTGACATGCAGAAAAAAAAAAAAAAACAACAACAAAAACTTTATTTAACAATTTGTGTCAGTCTCAGCTGGCGTTCTGACGTAGAACCTAGAAGCACTGCACTGTGTTTAGGATGTGAACACCCCAGGTTGCTTCACTGTAACCCTGTTCCCTGAATAGCGGGAACGAGAAGCTGCTCTTAATACAGTGCTATGGGAACATCTTTAGTCGTGACCAGCTGTGAATATATGTGTAAAACAATGTCAGTGAAATTGACCTATATTTATAGCATGACATCATGGGAATGTGCCAATGCGAGGTTAAAATTAGATCAATGGTTCCCAAACTTTTTAGCTTGGAGTATCCCCTGAAGGGATTACCATTCTTCTGCGTACCCCCTTTCTTCCACTTCAACTGCAGTCACACCTTTACCATAAAGGGACAATATTTGCCCCCCTAAATTTCCAGTTTTTTTAAATAAATAATGTTTAAATAAAAATGTCCAATAGAGAAATATGCAATGATGGTAAAGCTAAGTAAAATTTTTAAATATTAAACTAAAACCACCAGTAGGTGGCAGCAAGTCACTGTTTTTATGAGCGAGTCATCGAGTCATTCATTCAGTAACAAAGCAAGTGGCTGTGAATGAATCATTGAATCATTCACTCTCACGATTCGTTCAAAGGCGCAGAATTGTTTGCAAAACACAGGCGTGTGTTGTAGTTCTGCTGTGGTTTTCGTTAGAACTATTATTGCACTGCAAAATAGAGTAAATACTGACAGTACTGTGTTTAAAATAAACGTTTTATTTTTTGACTTGTATTATGCCACGTTTGCAGTCATGTGGATATTTGGGAACAGTTGCATTGTTGCTCATTATCTCATTATCATCATTAAATACAACTCACACAAGGTATGTTTTTGTATCAGAGAAAGTTTGAGTCTTAAATTGAAATTAATCCATTATCTGTGTCTATATTTGTTCTTCATGCAAGTAAGTGCTAAATCTCTACTTTTACAAAAGTGCATTGTCGAGAACAACAGTAATTTAGCACGATTTAAGGCATCAGATTCAGCACACAATCTATCATTTGCATGCTGCTTGTTTTACAGTCTGTGGTGGATACCGTAATTTTTGACTGCAAATGATGAGGTAATTTGATTAAATGTACTGGATTTACGACATTTTGGAAGTTAGAAATAGATGCTCGATTTTAATATTATTTTAAGGTAGAATTAAATGAACTAGCCTACTCAGCATTTTGTTCGCGTACCCCTTTTGTCACCTCACGTACCCCCAGGGGTACGCGTACCCCAGTTTGGGAACCACTGAATTAGATGAACCACAGGTGCATCTGCAGATATTTTGTCTGAAGAGCAGTCTTGGGACATCCCAGTAAGGCAATGAAGCGCATTCCCACTTTTTCAGGGAACAGGGTTACAGTAAAGTAACCCAGGGCATTCCCTTTCAAAAGCTACACTCAAGCTGAACTTAATACAGCGCTATGGTAACAAGCATACTCACGCCGCCGTGCTGTGTGTCCAGACCCCCAGGCTGTGAAGTGTGTCACAAAGCACAGAGAGTCTCAGATACTAGCTTACGATGTTGACTCAAGGACGCAAGAGCCCGGAGTAATATGAACATCCAAACTATAAAACCTTATGAATGTGTGCGGAGAGGACCAGCCTTCCACATTACAAACATTTGTAAGGCCCCCACCAAAGCTCTAGAAGACACAACCCCCCTGGTGGAATGAGCCCTGATGCCTGTTTGGCGAAGTGTGACCATGCGCCTCATGGGCATGGGCAATAGCATCTCTCACCCAATGTGACATGGTCTGTTTCGTGGCAGCCGCACCCCTGTTATGACCACCATAACAAACAAATAATTGCTCTGAGTTACGCCACTGGCTAGTGTGGTGGACGTAGGTCTGAAGAGCACGGACTGGACACAATCTGTGAAGTCTCTCTTGTTCCAGCGTAGTGAATGGCAGAGAGCAGAAGGCTTCGAGAGTGGCCGGATGCAAGTTCGAGAAATGAACCTTAGGTATATAGTCAGAATGAGGATGCAAAATAGCCTTCACCATTCCTTGGGCAAAGTCTAAACAGGATGGCACAATGGACAGAGCCTGCAAGTCTCCACTTCTCTTTAGAGAAGTTATAGCCATTAGGAAAACCATTTTCAGAGTTAACTGCTTGTCAGAAACTGACACTAACGGTTCAAAGGGGGTCTCAACCTGGCCCTTTAGGACTATTGCTAGGTCCCATGAAGGAATCCTGGTTCTAGAAGGAGGCTTAAGCCTCCTAGCTCCTCGAACGAAGTGAGAGAGCAGGACATGCTTGCCCAAAGGCACCCTGTCATTCAGAGCATGGCAAACAAAAAGAGTGACCACATAAACCCTGAGAGTGGCGGGGCATGTGCCTGTTGATAGTTTTCCCTGAAGAAAATCCAGAACTGTAGCAATCTGGCAGTTAACCAGATCTGCATTGTGTGCAATACACCATCTTTCAAAGACACCCCATTTGTTGGCATAACTTGATCTAGTGGAGGGAGCCCTAGCATTTAAAATTGTCTGAATAAAATCAGGTGAAAGTCCTGTGTCGCCCAGTTGGTTCCCCTCAGGGACCAAACATGAAGGTTTCTACATCTCTGGCAGGGGATGAATATTGTCATCCCCTGTCAGAAATATAGCCATCAATTTGAGGCAATTGATGTGCCAATCGAGATGATGACCTCACCATATCCCTATGGACTGGATGGTCAGCTAAGACCGCTCCCCAGCCCATACAGGAAGCATCTGTTGATAGCATCTTGCATAATCAACGCATATAGAGTGGGACCCAAGGTAAAGGACCGGGGTCTGAGCCACATAGAAAGGGAACAAAGCCGCAGCACGTAACCCTTACCATAAACATGGATTTTAGAAAGGACACAAAGCTCTCAGCGCGTGCCCTTGCCCTTATTTGCCGTGAGGAATTGCTTGGACAAAATCACCCTGCTCCGAGCCACAACTGAAATGGTCTCATATGCAAAAGGCCCATAGAAATCACAGAGGATGCTGATGCCATGAGACATAACATTTCTTGATACTGAAGAACTGTGCAATCTTGGCCTAGCCTGACATTGTTCAGGGTGGTTAGAATGGTCTCGACTCGAGCAGGAGACAATTGTGCCCGCATTATGGTCGAATCCCATATGATCCCTAAATATGTCATTCTCTGGGTAGGACAGAGAACACTTTTCTTCTCGTTTAGTCTCAACCCTAGAGAAACTAGATGAGCTAGTACGACATCTGTGTTGTAACGCCATCTCTTGTGACTGTGCTAGTATTAGCCAGTCGTCAATGTAATTCAAAATGCGAATGCCCTGGAGTCACAATGGAGCCAGTGCCACATCCATGCATTTCGTGTATGTGCGGGGTGATAGGGCTAGGCCGAAAGGAAGAACCTGATGTTGGTAAGCTTCGCCCCTGAAAGAAAACCTCAGGAACCTCCTGTGTTGTGGCAATATTTTTATGTGAAAATATGCATCCTTGAAATTGATTGTGATGACCCAATCGTGATGTTGGATTGCGACACGATGATCTTAAGGTTAACATCTTGAACTTGAGAGCTATGACTGAAAGCCTTGAAGATCTAAGATTGGTGGCAGCCCCTCATCCTTTTTGGGAACTAAAGTGTATCTGCTGTAGTAACCTGACTCTCTCTCTATAGGGGGAAACATGCTCTATGGCCCCTTTCTTCAGAAGAGATTGCAGCTCTTGTGACAGTAAATTCATTTGCCCCGGCTTCATGGTAGTGGAGACCACACCGTTGAAACGCGGGGGACGATGAATAAATTGGATTCTGTATCCTTTTTCTATCTTTAGAACCCATGTAGAAATCCCTGGCATTAGTTTCCACGCTACAAAGTTTTCTGAAATGGGTACTGTAGCGAGGGGGGCGTGGTTTAGCGGGTTCTGCAACAGGAGGGAGCGTCTGGGGAAGCGCGGTGATTGAACGGGTTGAATGCAAATCACGACCACCTGTTTCTCGTTCCAGTAATTGGCATGGAGACAGGATAAAACGCCAGGAAAAGCAGGAGCGGAGGGAAGAGAGAGAGTCTGCTGACAGTCAGTGTGTGAGCCCTGCTCGTTGCCTGGAGTGAAGCCCGTCCTCGGATGTGGAGTTATTGAGTGTGCGTTGCACCGTCCTTTTGTTTGTTTTGTTTGATATTTTCTCTGGTGAGAATAAAAAGACTGTCAGCAGCCAAAGCCGATCCCTGTCCTCTTCCTTCCCTCTACACAAGAACCTTACCACAGGTACTAATTTTGATACTTCCCTTTGAGGGGATGTTAGATGTTCCGCATCCTGATGTATTACAGGAATCAACGGAACACCTAACATTTCACTGAAAACCGCTGCCCCCTGAAGCACCAGAGGTGGCGGGGAAGGAGGGTTTATGTGAAGATACTGAGAAGGGGTGGGTGTTAGATATTATAAGGCTTTCTGAGCATGACGAGCTGGTCCCCAGTTTTACGAGGGGCAGCGCAACTCCCCACAGTCTGCTTTTGAGCCTTTCTTAGCAGGTCAGCCTGGTCCACCTGCAACACTGCCATAGTGTGCAGAGCAGTACCAGTCTGACATACTGATCGAAACGCCTTCCCACCAGTATGGATGTTATTTTGCATAGCTTGGTGGGGAGTGTTGTCTCTTTAACACTCTGAGGTCTGAGGGTATACCAGCGATACCACTGCGTTTTTTTTCTTACCAGTGTGAAAGAGACTCAAAATACTCCATTAATGTTGCACATACAATTAAGAGTTATACACCATTTTAATCTGTGGAATATCTTCTTTTATTTGTGTACACTCAAGAGTAAAAACAAAATGTTGTGCTTTTTATAAAATAAAGAAAACTAACATGATGCATGATATCTCGTCTCCCTCTGAAGGAAGTCCAATCTGATAGTTCTCAGAAAATGAACTGTAACTTAGTGAATACTAATCACAAAAAAATAGACTTATGTCTAAAAAAAACGTTGAAAAGTCAGGTTTTAAATCGTGTTAGTCAAATCGAAAACAAACATTCTGTGTATGAAAAGAGAGCCATGTCAGAAATCCGTGATTCAGCTCATTATCCGCTAATGCGGCCACGCCCACGGAGGGAACGTTATTCAGACGCAAATTCTGAGTCAAT
Source organism: Chanodichthys erythropterus (assembly GCF_024489055.1). Classification (NCBI taxonomy): domain Eukaryota; kingdom Metazoa; phylum Chordata; class Actinopteri; order Cypriniformes; family Xenocyprididae; genus Chanodichthys; species Chanodichthys erythropterus. Next base: position 35,905,029 of record NC_090224.1, on the reverse strand, counting down.
ACATGCATTCATCGTCTCAATCATGTATTTATTGTCTTGAAAAGTGTTTTGAATAGCCATAGTTAGAGATCTCTGTCCTCTGTTAGTTCGGTTAGCTCCTGGATTGCCTATTCTTCTTTAAGTGCTCAGGCATTTGTGGACTAAAGGTGTACAAAGTGCCCTCCGGCTGCAAGTATGAATTGGAAACACAGTATCCAGCACTCATAGTAATGACAATAAATCCTGAATAAATATTACTATTCTGTACTGTATAGAAAATTGACAAACATATGAGAATCCATCAATATTTTTCCAAATGTGCATGCTTTTAAAGCTAAAAGACTATATAAAATGTCATAGAGGTAACACAATTGTTCAGACACTTTGCATCACAGAAATACATTATATTTTAAAAAAATATAATAGAATACCCTTATTTTAAATTGTAATAATATTTCACAGTATTGCTGTTTTTTCTGTATGTTTGATTTACACCATGATGAGATTTGAATCATGATCACAGAGGGTTTTTTCACAGCCTATCTGACTGAAAGGCCTCATTAATATGCAAGTCATTTCAGGTCATTATTATGTGATTCTTTTGTCTTCTCAGGTGAGAATCACCCATTATTCATGATTATTTACACCTCCACACATACTGTGTTTCTTGGCCAAAGATGTTTTAGAAAATGTAAATCTCTCTATTGTTTTATATGAACAAGCAGGCAGCATAATTTTTTACCTCATTTTGAAGCAAAAACTCTAGTCTACAACCTCAAATACCCAGAAGTCTTGTGAACACAGTTTTAATATATATTTTTTGGCCTTATTTCAGTGACTTAAGTTTTTTTTGTTTTTTCAATAACCACGCATAAACGTTATTCCTTCAAAAACACAAACATGTACATACATGTTCCTGACATATTATTGTAGCCTAGTTTGTGCTGAATACAGTGTAATGACACTTTTTCCATTAATATGTTTATGAACAACTGAAAAAAGCACAAATGTCAGGGAACTTCTCCAGGGTCCCAAAAATCCTCAGACCCCTGAGGGTTAAGTGCCTATGAGCTCCAGAGAAGAGATATCTTGCAAGCGTACGAACTGGAGCATCATCATATAATCACACACCCTCGCAACCACGATAGTCGAATAAGTTGACATAGAAGGCACATGAAAAATAAGGTTTTCCCCATGAACGAGTTAATGTCATGGAGGACCTATTTTATATATATATAAAAAATATCATTTATATATATAGATGGCCATTTCACTTATTAATTCCTCAAAATTAAATGCCGCTATATTACCAGACAAGTAAACATGGTCTGAATGAAAAGCTGTGCTTAAATCTTTCATAGATCAGCCTGGAATGCCTGTAACACAGCCATTGTGTACAGCGCAGTACCAGCCTGACTCGCTGTGAAACGCTTTCGATGATGTGCTCCCAGGGGACGGTACGTGACCTGCAGATGCACCTGTGGTTCATCTAATTATAGCCTCGCATCGGCGCATTCCGATGACGTCACACAGGCTATAAATATAGGTCAATTTCATTGACGTTGTTTTACACATATATTCACAGCTGGTCACAACTAAAGATGTTCCCATAGCACCGTATTAAGAGCAGCTTGAGTGTAGGGAGACTGGGAACAGCATAGTAGACTGTCATGAACAGTCTTGAACTTGAGAATGTAGTACTGAAGCAACATTCAGTAAACAAAATATGATTAATGTGTTCATTCTTGTAGGTTGATGTGGCCCATCAAGTGTTTTTGCCCCATACAATCCTAGTTACACCAATGACTAAGTCTGTATATCACAAACCTTCTGAAATGTGTTGACACAACAGCACAAAGAGCTGAGAGCTGTTACATTACATTTTAGCTTTCTTCTCTGAGATTTTGCCATTATACTGCCCATGAACTCTATAGTAACAAGTCCCAGCTAAAGTCCATTGTGCGATTGCATTGACTTTTGCATTCAATTACAAACCGTACAACTGTAATCCTGAGAACACATCATGACATACACAGCAATTAAAGTTGTGATTTAACATGCTAGAAGAGACAAAGGCTACTTGAGTGTTGCATTAGCACATAGCTCTCTCGACTCTCACAGAAGGTTTCTGACACTGTTGCGTCCAGCAAGATTCTGCGACAATGACACCTTTGAACAAACCCAACTATATAGGGTTTGTTAATCTTGACCTCACAGCCTACAAAGAATTTTTTTATGAAAGAGGCATGCACTCTAATATTGCACTGGTTAATAGGCTAGCCATTAATAGCCTGCAAAGAAAATTTGAACCGAATAAGAAGAAAAATAATACTATATGTCCTTGATTATTTCTGTGGGCAAACCACACAGACATAGGATCCTCAGAAAACCCAGATTTCGATTTTCAACTATTCAGTTCGCGTTTTAAGCGCCACTTGCTTACCCTGTCCGCAGAACCGTGATCTATCAGTATTCAGCACATAGGTACTCAGCACAATGACAACTGCTAAATGTCACAAAATATCACAATTCAATATGTAGGGCTTGAGCAAAATATCACTGTTATTTTTCCCGACGCTGATGCTCTTTAGATTCTCGCCACAAAACCGATGTTTTGTGGACGAGTGGCCGTTAATGGCTTTTTACTACTCTGAATGCGGGGCCTTCATTTGCTCTAAAGCTCACAGTTGTGACTAGTGGGTTTTTTAATGAAAGGAACTATTATTTATGTTGGTAGGGGTGGAACGTGGAACCAGCAGGTAGACAAGAATGGACAAAGCAACTCAGGCAATCTGCCGCAATTAAAACCTAAGCTGTTGCTCCCTGCAATTAAAACCAGCCTCTGCTGTTAAGAATAACGCGCAGAAAGCATGAAATGGATAAAAGAAAGAAAGGCGGAAATCATTCTCAAAGACCTTTGCTTTTTATGTGATACCTTGATTTATTTTTTATAATGTTATGAATAACAATAGTAATAATAATACAGAATTTCAGAGAGAGAAAAGGATGGTAATCTTGACCTTTGCTTTATATGAGATATCTAGATTTATTATGTTAAAAATAATAATATTACATTTTATTATTATTATTATTATTATTTGAAGTAGAGGGATGGTTTAACCAAAAATGAAAATTCTGTCATCATTTACTCATGCTCATGTCATTCCAAACCTGTATGAACATAAAATAAGATATTTTAAGGGATGCTGCAGTGTTTACACACACAATGGAAGTCAATGGTAACCAAAATGGTTTGCTCATCATCGATTTTCAAAATAACCTTTTTGTGAGCAGAATGATGATGGCAATTTTCATTTTTGGGTAAACTAACCCTGTAACCCCATGGTGTTTCAAACTTATATAACCATGCAACACAAAAAGAGAATTCTGTGAATTGCTGTGTGAATATATCGTTCCTTTGAGTACAGAACAACTGTAAAATTGCAATACTAATGTCTGATTAACTATACTAGTGTTTTAATTTCATTCATTCAAACTTTAAACTATAGAGCTTTTATTTTGGTGAAACACTGATGGAAGACATAGACATAGATTCTCATTACAAATTTGGGAAGGTAACTGGCACATTTTACATTTTCACATTATAAACTCACAGAATAGAAAATGAGTTGGATGGACCATAAAGAACACAGGCAGTTATCCATTAGCTGTTTCACTGTTTCGTATACTCACCAACATACATTTTTTTTTACTCACAATTGGCACTTGCCATGTATTAACCCTTTCACACATTTTAGAATGTACCACCTTATTATTTCTATGGTGACTCGTCAAGCTTGTCACCTGACACACACCGTAGCCACACACTGGTGTGATTGTATGTGTCAAAGGGTTAATGATGCTAAGGGTGTTCCACACACAGCCACTAGATGGTGCTGCTAGCTCTTGCACTGCTTTCAGAAGCTATGGTATCCATGCATAAATTAATACAATTTTAAATGCATTTGAAAATGACGCCATTTTCCCCTCAGATTTGCACAATCCACATGGATCATACTTCAGGTCTGGAAAATATGAAAAAAATCACATTGCTTGTTTTTTGATTCACAAATCAAACTGATTCTATAACCAATCCAATTACCAACTCACTGCAGGGGAATATTGTCAGTGAATAATGGATTACATTTCTCACACAAAGCTTCAGAAGCCTTCGAATATAACGAATGAGCGTTTTTCCATTTTTGTGAATGTGAATGTGTCTGTGAAGTTTCAGCTCAAAATCCCCCACAGATCATTTATTATAGCTTGTCAAATTTGGCCCTATTTGGGTGTGAGCAAAAACACGCTGTTTTTGTGTGTGTCCCTTTAAATGAAAATGAGCTGCTGCTCCCGGCCTGCTTTCCAGAAGAGGGCGGAGCTTTAACAGCTCACACTTCGGTTGCTCAACAACAACAAAGCTGGAGAATCTCACGCAGCCAAAATGAGGATTGTCAGTAACGGTGTTCAGCCTTACATTGTTCAAACCGGAGTCGACACTGATGGAGAGAGTTACAACTTTTAGAATGAAACTGGACATTTCTGAATGGTTAGTGGATAAATTTATGTAGTTGCTGTGGAGTTGATTCAACTTATCGACTAGCATGTGCCGTCATGTTAATCTTTTGTGCAAAACCTGTATGGACGTCCACTTTACATAGTGTACCTGTTTGCCAAACAGAGCCATATTCACCCGGCTAATGTTTATGATTGCTATTAAATGCTGTGAATGATCAACTATATTTTCCAAAATATCGCTCGGGCAGAAATGCACATTACTTTTTAGCAATCAAGCTCGCCAGGGTCAATTTGCAGGCCATCCAAGCTAACGAGACTCTAAATAGTGTTCTTTACTTATCTGTGCAGCCAATGACAGAACAGTTAGCATGCTTTGCTCGAACATTTGCCATGGCGTTAGAACTGGTACACTGTTGTCGTTTGCAAAATCAAAATGGTCTTGTCATGGGTGGAAATGTGCAGATTAATGCAGATATTGTAAGAATATCCCCTTCCTACATCACTAGAGGAGTGCAATCTGAGTGGCTCATTTTTTCACATGCTTGGAGTGAAAGGCTTACCAAAACAAAGTGGTTGTCCTTTTTCACGCTTTCTGGATTGGTAGATGCACCGGGGACCCGATTATAGCACTTAAACACGGAAAAAGTCAGATTTTCATGATTTGTCCCCTTTAAAAATAAAAAAAGGGTGGGTAAGTAAATGACAAAATTTTCATTTTGGGTTGAACTGTCCCTTTAAGTCTTTTGATTTAACATGCTGTAGGACATGCATGTGTATTGTTAGTTTGTTATTGCAGTTTTTTTCTCTTAGTTGAGGGATGGACTCAGTTAAAATCAGCATGAAGTTCAAAGCCAAGGCCAGTGGACCGCTTTTCCATGCCAGGCTTTGATCTTCCTTTGTTCTTTTTTTCCTCTAAAGTGAAATATCGCCTTTGACTCGTCTGCCCAGAGGCATCATTGATTACCGTGCACTTGACCCAAATGAGCAATGCAGTCCAACAGATCGACAAACAGACGCCACCGTCAGCAAGTCTTCCTTCGTCTGCATTCAGCATGGCACGTCGTCAGCGTGATTGACCACAGCAAATAATCTTTTCATTTCATTTTATACATACAAACTATTAAAGCATTAAATTAAAATGGAAACCGGTGCTGTTCCATAATTAAGCAGGACTTGGTGTGGGAGGTGAAAACAGCGATGCAAAACGGGCAGACATTCAGATCTGTGGCACAAAAAAATAAAAACATCTCTTCAACAGCTCCTTTCTTTTTCTCTTTATTAAAAAACAACGTGAGAAGATACCTTAACTCAACAAATCCAAGTCCCTGGCTAGCACAGCTCCGTTGTTGAAAGTCTATTGTGCTCTTCGATCTGTCTCACGCAATCAGCCTTGTTCAAGGAGATTTGGGAGAACCATTGATTTCTACAAGAGAAGCAGCCCACAATGGCCTTTTGTAGAAAATGATCATTTTCAGATTTTCTGAGGCGGTACAGGTTTGCAAGGAATGGGTTTATGGGCATGTCTTATCCCCTCTGAAGCTGATGTCTCAGGAATGAAAAAAGATGAATTACCATTTAAATAAATAAAACGATAACAAGCTGAAGGGCTTCTTTTCTTCCAGGCTGATCACAAATTTTTAAAGAGCTGTTATTGACCTCAGTTGTGCCACCATTATTAGACTCATGCAGGAGTTTTATATTTAATCAAGGGTAATTTTGCCCACAAACTGACCATCTGATTCATATTGCACACAAGCATTTTCTTGATCTGGTGAATTTTAATCTGGATGGCTGGCTTACATAATTTCTAAAAGAAAGAACAAATAGGTGTTTTATCAATCCATAAGGGGAAAAAAAAGGTTTTGTTTACAGGGTACCAGGCTGTGCTTTTGATGATGATGAAATAATCAGTGCAATAGTAAAGTAAACTAAATACCCATGAGCAGAACTTTGTATTCTACTATATATTTATATATTTATTTTTTTGGTGTCTGTTTGTCAATATAAGAGTGCTTACAATAAAGAAAACTGAAAATCTAGTTTAACGCACATGTACAAAGGTCTTATGTTGGTTTCATATGCCGTTCAACCAAAAGTCTGACTACTCTAAGTTATGAATCAGGATTATGAATAAAATTAAGCTACTTTATTTTCATTCTCTAGTTGTTGTTTAAAAGTAGAATTTGAATGCATGTCTTATATGATTTAAATAATTACACATTATAATTAATTCAAAATTATAATGAACTTCCATTTCCTGGGACTATTACCTCTGGATATGATTACAAAAACTGTCAGAGACTTTTGTATAGGGCACTTCACTATGTGTAATTTAAAGTTAACAGAAACATTTTAAGTGTTTTTCCCCCCTTCTGCTTGGAAATCTTGTGATTACACAGTCAGTTGAGAGGATCTAATTGCACTGAAAGATGCCTGTGAGCGTTCAGAAAAAAAAAAAAAAGAAAAAAAAAAACATTAGCATATTTGAAAAGTCTGCACATAATGATGCAAATTCCCTTTGAATTTTAGAGACGACAGGCAGGCTGAACGTACTGTGCAATTATATCTTATTACCATACAGACCAGCATGCAATGCTCTTCATCCACCTGCCGCCCACTATCCCACTCCCACAGCCAAGTGACACACACTCGAACGCAAGCACTTACTCATACACACTACCTTTAGTGGATCTGAATCCTAAGGATACATGAAGAAGCTTCAGATATTATTTATACCAAGTCTCTGTTACCAATGGATGAGTAGATAAAAAACTAAATATTTAATATTTCAAAGAAATCATCCTACTTACTTTTAAAGGACAATTTTGACAATCCCTTGTTTTAAAGTTGAATATTGCAGTGTTTATTATAAATGATTTATCCGGACACGTCACTATTTTTTATTTTATGTATTTATTTATTTTTAATTTGTCTGCCTTGTCATATTTAATCAAAATAAGATTCTCTTCTCTGACATCTCTTCTCTGATGACACATTTACTGGTGTGAGGGTGGTCACAGCAAAAGCGAACCACAACCATCCAATCAATCAAGCCGTTTCACTCAGAAATATGTCACAATAGGGGAGAAAAGTTTATTATATAAAATAATACTGTATTATCCATATCATCCTGACTTTAGAAAAAGAAAAACAACTTAAATTTTTCTTTTACTGTGCACATCAATTGGACTGTTTTGTGTGTGTGTGTGTGTGTGTGTGTGTGTGTGTGTGTGTGTGTGTGTGTGTGTGTGTGTGTGTGTGTGTGTGTGTGTGTGTGTGTGTGTGTGTGTGTGTGTGTGTGTGTGTGTGTGTGTGTGTGTGTGTGTGTGTGTGTGTGCTTTTGTTTATATTACATTGTGGGGACCAAATGTCCCCATGATGTAATATAAACCTGAGTTCACCTACATCGTGGGGACCAGCCAGCGGTCCCCACAATGTAAATGGGTTTATAAATCATATAGAATGAGTTTTTGTGAAAAAGTAAAAGTTTGCACAGTTTCCTGTGAGGGTTAGGTTTAGGGGTAGGGGCAGGGTAGGGGGATAGAATGTACAGTTTGTTCAGTGTAAAATGCATTGAAGTCTATGGAAAGTCCCCACAATTCACAAAAACAAACATGTGTGTGTGTGTGTGTGTGTGTGTGTGTGTGTGTGTGTGTATTTTGGACTTTAACAGGTCACTATGAACTGTCATTAACAGCTCGCAATGTCATGAGAGTGAGTATCATTTTAGGTGAACTGTCCCTTTAAGAGATTGTTCTAACAGTTAGTAATGAGCACAGTATTCTTGAGCTGGGTTGCAAAAGGAAATTTTATAGAAAATCCTTTCATACAAGGTTACCAGAGAACTCCAACCTTGTAATCCTCACCATAGGCTGTGTGCATGCATGCGCTGTCGTCTTCATATCTCTTTTTCTAGAGTTAAACACACACATACACACTTACACTAACTGACATCCCCTCATAGTCGGCATCTTGATTCGCAGCAGTCTTCGCTGCATTGACTCACTGTAATCTATTTCTCAGCAGGCCTCTGACACAGTCTGATCAGCTTCAGTACTCCACACATCCAGGCACAGTCCACGGCTCTCAGGAGAACATATGTCTTCTTAGATGACAAAAGCACTGCATCAAGATGAAGTCATTAGATGCTAGAAAGAGTAACCACTGCTCCCCCTAACGTTACTCTTAAAACCTTAATTATAAGGAAGGAAGGAGAGGGAGATACTTTAATACTGAACATTTTCCTGCAAAGGTCCTGTCAGGATTATGTTCTAGTCTATTTTCTTTGTGTTTATTTTTCTTTATGTTTTCTGTTCTGCTTTGCCTGGGTTCTGTTCCTTGTCATATTCAGTTGACAAGAGCAGCTATGTTTGAAATCCCCTTCTATACCCTCATTCACTGTTCCCTACATTAGTCCACTAATGCAGTTAGCTCAAAGGAGTGAATGAAAAAGAGTGAGCACAATCGGATACTGAGTGCGCCAAAAGGGCTCCTGCTGGTGCATAGTTTGTGCTTGTCATTTAATAATCATTTGAAACGTTGTCATCAGTGTGATTGCAAACTGGCAGCTCCAGTAGTATTGAAAAGATGTATCTTGAATGTTGTCATGAAAAATAGCATATATAAACTTTAATTAAACAATTTAATAATCATTAAAAAGCTTATACCTGCATGATATTACGCTGGACAATGGATGGATGATTCAACTGTGGGACAATCTTCTTGTGAGATGCAGGAATTCATTCGGCCTGACCCTTAGTGCATTATGGCTATTCTCCAGCTGTTGAGTGTACATCAGTTGTACACTCATTATTATGGTACGTTATTAAAGAGTGCACCTGATAACATCCACTATAGTTTTGGACACCGCTACAAATGGCTGTCCATATAGTGCCATATTTAAGGGTATAGGGAGCAATTTCAGACACTGGTTTCATAGTGTGTGCCAGTTTATTTCCATAGTTACTGATTAGTTTCACCTATGTTTCATTTAGCTCCCTTTGTTTGCCCTGTGTATTGTATATTTAAGCTCTTATGCCGAGTTTAGACTGCACGATTTTCAAAGTAGTCGTGTCACTGTTCTTTTCACAGCATTGCTTGCAGGAACAGCAGTACTGCCAGCAACTTGAGGCAGTTGATATGCTACTGAAGTCGAGGTCCTGTCCAGGAGCCTGAGGCTGTGTGCCCATTGCATACAACACCCTTAGCCCATTCTAGAGGCATCTGTTGTGACAACAACATTCCTAGACACTTGTTCTTAAGGCAATCTGGCCCATAGGAAGGCAAGGTCCAATCATGGGCTGAAAGTGCGACAACAGATCAGTGTGATAGTTACCCGATGTGAGTCATGGTGCCATGCTCATCTTGGGACTTGGCTGTGTAGTTAGTGCTAAAGCGGTCTCATATGCATCAATCCGAGCAGGTTTCAGTGGAACCGCTGTTTTCCCCCTGAACAAATTCAGACAGTTCAGCCACTGCTGTGTGCGCTACTTCAACTCCATACCGAGAAAAGAGATACACTGCACCGGGGAGAGTTTGCTCTTTTCCCAGTTGACCCGAAGCCCCAGATGGCTGAGAACCAGGCCTGTGTGATTGCACAACAAACCTCAAGAGTAAACTAGAATGAGTCATTGAGATAGTTGAGGGCAGCCTCCGCATGTGCCAACTTCATGCAGATGCGGGGAGACAGGGACATGCCCGACCCTCAAAAGCAAACCGTAGGAACGGTCTGTGTCAAGACAAAATCGAAACATGGAAGTGCACGTCCTTCAGGTCCATTGTTGCAAACTACTCTTAAGGGTGAACGCATGTGAGGATGCATTTCTGCGTCAACATGGGCTGTAAAACCGGGCAAACTAAATTGCATAGCTGAGTCTGATCATCCGAATAAGCCAACGAAATGGACTGGGAAGTGCTAGCCAGGCCCCCAGACACTGTACAAGTGGCACCAGATGAACTACAGAAGTACCCACAGAGGGGCAGCGAGGTGGAGTGCTGTGGCCCAATTTGGCAGGCATAGTGTCCTGAAGTAGAGGCAGTGAGTGTGATGTGACTCTTACCTGGTTCCATGGTTCCCACAAGGGAATGGCTGGAGATGTATGAGGATGTGTCATGTCCTCGAACCGCAAACTCCTGAAATGTGACATGAGAAGTGGGGGACGAGAGTGCGTAAGAAACATGGGGGGAACAGAATCAATCCAGCAGTCAAAATCTGTTCCCCCACCCATATTATGAGAAATGTTGATGTAGAGGTTTAAAAGGTGCTGATTCTATCCTGAATGTGGATGGAACTCAACTAGTCTCAGTTTGATAAATATTAGAACATTCTTAATTAAGAAACATAGGGGGAACAGAATCCGACAGCAAACAATCCAGCTGTCAGAATCTGTTCCCCCACCCCCATGATGAGACATGTTGATGTAGTTGCTTAAAAGGTGCTGATTCTATCCTGAATGTGGATGGAGCTCAACCAGAATCAGTTTGGTAAATATTAGAACCACCATGTGTCAGAAACATGGGGGGAACAGAATCAGACAGCAAACAATTCGGAATCTGTTCCCCTACCCCCATTATGAGAAATGATTATGTAGTGGTTTAAAAGGTGCTGATGTGGATGGAGCTCAACCAGTATCAGTTTGGTAAATATTAGAACAACCTTATGCAAGAAACACAGGGGGAACAGAATTTGATGGTAAACAATCCAGCTGTCAGAATCTGCTCCCGCACCGCTATGATGACAAATGTTTATGTTGTGACTTAAAAGGTGCTGATTCTATCCTGAATGTGGATGGAGCTTAACCAGTATCAGTTTGATAATATTAGAACCACCCTGTGTAAGAAACATGGGGGGAACAGAATCCGACAGCATACATTTATATGTATGATGGTATGATAAGCACACTCGGGCTCTAAAACGAGCTGTGAGAAAAGCTGAACGTAGTTGGAAGAAAACAAAACTAGAAGTTTTTCGCCTTTCGTGGAAAGAAAAAATGATTGAGTACAGAACGGCTATAAGAAATGCTAGATCTACTTATTTTTCAAATCTCTTAATAGAAAACAAACATAATCCTAGGTATTTATTTGACAGAGTGGCTAAATTAACTAGAATCAGAGATTCAACTGCTGACGTTTCCAAAGAGCACAGCAGTAATGACTTTATGAACTTCTTTACTTGCAAGATTGACAATATTAGAGAGAAAATTATAAACATGCAACCGTCTACAGTTCTCCGTGATCTCAGATCTCAGTGCTGCTTTTGACACTATCGATCACAAAATTCTTTTAAAAAGACTTGAAAACTATATTGGCATTAGTGGAATTGCTTTGGCATGGTTCAAATCTTACTTATCTGACCGTTATCAGTCTATAGTAGTTAATGAAGAGATGTCGTATCGATCACAAGTTCAATATGGAGTACCACAAGGCTCAGTACTAGGACCGTTGCTTTTCACTCTGTACATGCTGCCCTTAGGAGAGATAATTAGGAAGCATGGTGTTAGTTTTCACTGCTACGCTGACGATACTCAGCTCTATATTTCCTCGCGCCCTGACGAAACCTACAAATTCACAAAACTAACAGAATGCATAGCTGACATTAAAAACTGGATGACAAGAAATTTCTTATTATTAAATTCAGAAAAAACTGATATCCTAATCTTTGGACCAAAAACTTCCTCACGAAAAAACCTTGAATACTCTCTAACACTTGACAGGTGCTCCATTAAATCTTCATCCTCAGTTAGGAACCTGGATGTGCTCTTTGATACCAATCTTTCATTTGAAAGTCATGTTTCTAGTATCTGTAAAACCGCCTTCTTCCATCTAAAAATATATCTAAATTACGACATATGCTCTCAATGACAAATGCGGAACAGTTGGTTCATGCATTCATGACCTCAAGACTAGATTACTGTAACGCTCTACTGGGTGGTTGTTCTGCTCGGCTTTTAAACAAACTACAGTTGGTTCAAAATGCGGCAGCTAGAGTTCTTACTAGAACCAGAAAGTATGACCATATTAGCCCAGTTCTGTCAACATTACATTGGCTCCCTATTAAACATTGTATAGATTTTAAAATCTTGCTACTTACTTATAAAGCTCTAAATGGTTTAGCTCCTCAGTATCTAAGTGAGCTCTTGGTGCATTATAGTCCTTCACGTGTATTGTGATCTCAGAATTCAGGCACCTAAACTCTGGAACAATCTTCCTAGCATTGTTCGGGAAGCATACACACTCTGTCAGTTTAAATCTAGACTAAAAACACATCTCTTTGCTCTTGCATACACATAAAACATTATCAATACATTAACATTTTTCAAATCCGTTAAAGGATTGTTACGCTGCAATAATTAGGTCGGCCGGAACCGAGAACATTTCCTATAACACTAGATATACCTGTACATCAGAATAAGAATGGCATCTACGCTAATATCAGTCTCTCTGCTTATCCTAAGGTTTGCCGGGTGCTGGATCCAGGCCGTATCCAGATCAGATGGAGAATCTGTGTCTGGACCTGACTACAACATAGCCCAGGAGACAATGTGCCTACAGATCCAGTTCTGGCTGCATCTATAATTCAGATTTTTAAATCTCCGTATCCGCTTACATATATTTATATATAATCTATTTTTAATCTCTATAATAAAAAATGTATAATTCAGATTTTGATCTCCATATCCATTTACATATATTATATATATCTTCCAATGGGTTTTTTCCCTCCTAGGACTTTTTTCCCAGTGTTAGCACGCTGGGTTTTTCTCCTAGGGGGTTTTTTCCACCCCTGGGAGTCAGCCGACATTGGCTTAATGTAGCACCATCTTGTATATGTTACATATTACCACGCTTGCTTGTACAGCTTATTTTTAACCACTTTTCTTTTTTCTGTGCTTCTAATATGTAAAGCTGCTTTGAAACAATTACCAATTGTAAAAAGTGCTATATAAATAAATTTGACTTGACTTGACTTGACATTCCATCTCTCAGAATCTGTTCCCCCACCCCTATAAGAAATGTTGATGCAGTGGCTTAATAGATTCTATCCTGTGTGTGGATGGGACCGACTTGACCTGCGCTACTCTCCCCAAAGGGGGCAGTACTGCTGAGTCTTCATCTCCGGAGGACAAGCCCAACTTCTGATGCATCAATAGACATCTGGTCCTCCACCGGTGCTCCGAATAAAACGCTGGGACCCAAATGAGAAGGGCCCACAGACACATCAGGAAATTACACAGCCTGCGATGTGTGTGTGGAGTGGGAGGCCCATGGAGACTGGCCCAGTGGAGGAGCTCCCACTACAATCCTCAGATCACCCTGTATATTAAGTGAAGTGGTCCTCTGTGGTGCAGAGAAACCAAAACAGGGAATAGAAGAGGGGACCTTTTTCAAGGTATTAAGGTAAGTCTCGGTCTTAACACTGTAATGGTCATGTTCCCGTAGTGAAAACATGAGTCATCAACGAATGCTGCCTCAGCATGCTTACGGCCCAGACACGCGAGGCAGTGATTGTGGGTGTCAGATGGTGCCATGAAACAACCTAATCCAGAAACACATGGGTGGAATGCCATCTTTAAAACTGCCTCTTTTAGGGCAACTGCTCTTTTAACTGTAGAAGCACCCAGGGGTGTGGTTGCTGCTGTCACAATCCCAGTTCTGTATCTTTTGTTTTGTATGGACTTTTATGTTGAAGTGCATGAAGTTTATTCTCTGTTACCATTTTGTCTGTTATGTGTTATCATAGTCACCATCATTAGTTCCAGCTGTTGTTAATTATCTACTCATTGTTCGGTGTATGTAAGGCCTTAATTTTCAGTCATACTTTGCTAGTCGTTGTTTGCCTTTATATTGTTCTTGTCTTCAGTCTTGAGTTTCTGGATGTTTCTTTTTTGTGAAATCTCTTAATAGCTCTGTATAGATTATTATTCTAATTGTGTTTATTGATTAAATATAATACATTTCAGGCAGTAAATGTGGACTTTGTAGATGAATTTAAGAAGTTTAGTCCTGGTCTTGACTTGGCCTCTCCCTGCCTTGGTCTTGTCTTGGTCTCAAACCCTCAAAGTCTTGGTCTCAACACACACTGGTCTTGGTCTTGACTACAACACTAGTGTGAATACTGAAGGGGTGGATTCTGGAATCCACTGCCGCTTCAATATATATATTTTAAGTTATTAATCAACATTTATATTTCTGTTAAATTATTTGAATGTCTTCTTCAATGTATGTTAAAGCATCTATTTTCCTCTGTACCTCTCACTGAGAGAAAATAACATGTTATCAGTATGTTTTGGTGAAAGTTTCCTGCTCAGAGCAGAGCTCAGGTCAACTTCAGCCTTGAAGAAGCTGTGAATCATGTGTATCTGTGTATGTGCGCTAAGTGTTTTGTGCAGGTCCCTTTGTACTGGACAACTGGCATTCTGCTCGAGACCAGCAGACGCCACATCATGACCCCAAAAGGACATCCGGTACCCAAATCTAGGGTCCCCCTCGTCATCACCGTGACAAAGGGAGATAAGCTTCTTACTATCTGTCCACGTGTGGAAAATTTCTAATCTTGTCTATTTTTCTTAGCCAATCAGAATCATTCAACCTGAAGTAATGACGTAGTTAGTTGACTCTGTTAGAGTATAATTGTTGTGGAAATGTGAATGTACGCAGAGCGGCCTACGAACTCTTTGTGAGACTTGAAGCTGGCTTCTGCGGATGAAACTGCAAACTATTCTCCATTAAATTTTTCTTCAATTTATAATTTTTTTTTGACTCCGGGTCTTTATTCAACATATCCGGTCTCAAGGGTCCTAAACTGTTTATCCCCAACAATACAAACTGAAATACTATATTTCGCCATGTTGAAATAGTCATTTGATCTATGACATCAGCAGCTGTTCTAGTCAGTCCTTAAGTGTCCATCGGATGCACACTTCAGAATCTCATCAGAAGCTGAAGGTCATGGTATTTTTTGCCTGCTAAATAGAATACTGCTTATTTGACATACTGCTTTTTGGCATAATATATTGTAGGAAAGTAGGCATATTCAGAAGCAAGGTAAATGGATTAATGACACTAATGTGCTCTTCAAGTGGAGTCGGGAATATTGTAATTATGAGTTACAAGTACATGAATGACGAATGACAAAGTCATATTTAATTATGGGAAACTCTATGATACACTAGTTGGCGGGTTGTGTCGATTCGACACACTGCAGAAACACTGATAGATGCTATCACATAATACATCTATAATCTGCATAAAGAAATCCGTGAGCAGACAGCAAGTCTGTAGTGATTATAATGAATGATTTTGGAAGTAATTATGATTTTACATGCTGCATTTTAAAGACTTTAAAGGTATCGTGTACAGAACAGCTGATAAACAGTTAATCACTCGACTTTCAGTATTTTCTTTGTGTAAAAAGCATTTAGTTTTGATACTTTGTATAAATAATATTTTAATCATTTTGAATCCAGATGTAGATGTAGTTTGTTGATCACAATATTTTTGTTTTGTTTTGTTTAGGCTACTTCTGTACATTTCCAACTTAAATGTGTAACATGGAATAATAAGATATTTTGAGGTACAGTACAAGGTTCCCAGGTGTACTCGATGGTAGGCATAATTACTTGACACATCTGAGAACTATCACGAGAGCTGCAAAAAAATAAAAATAAAATAAAAAAGACATGGCACTAACCAGGACAAAAGACCTATGAACAAAACTATTTAAAAGTTCTCACACTGACTCAGAATTAGCATAGTTAGCCATTTTCACACTTTGTATCTCTTTCCAACATATATGGCAAAATCTGTGGTTACACTTAATTTTGATATTCTACTTTTGGCATTCTACTAAGTGTAACTAACACACATTAATTTGCAACTACCTGTCAACATGTAATTAGAGCATTACTAGACTGTTATAATAAGTTGCACTTGCAGCATTACTTATAGTCAGTAGAATGTCTGTTGGGGTGCATCAAAATAAAGTGTTAGATATTAAGCAGACAGTCTTCTAATACTCTAGTAACTGCTAAATGACATTCAGTTGCAAAGTTACTTATTAGTTAGAAAAATGTCTGAAGTGGTCTATCAAAATTAAATTTTGCCAAATCTATTTAAAGGGGAAAAGGGTGTAACTTTTTATAATTTAAACAAATTTCTCTGGTGCAAAAACAATGAAGGTTTTGTGAATGAATGAATCGTTATTAAAGGTCCCGTTTTTCGTGTTTTTTTGAAGCTTTGATTGTGTTTATAGTGTGCAATATAACATGTGTTCATGTTTCGCGCGTAAAAAAACACAGTATTTTTCACATAATTTACTTATCTGGATACCGCTGTTTCCACCGTCATAAAAACGGGCTGATGACTTCCTTGTTCTATGAAGTCCCTCCTTCAGAAATACGTAACGAGTTCTGATTGTGCCAGCGGTTCCTGTGTTGTGATTCGACAGCAGCTTAGCGCACCCAGAGCCATAGAAATCGCACCTTGCCCGGAAAGGTCACGCCTCTTACCATAACGTGTGCCGCACATAGTTTTACATGTGGATTATTGTGGTGTTGTGCCGAATGAACACAAAAGACAATAATTCCCGAGAGACTGAACTCTTTAATCTCCACAAGCAGCGACAGAAAATGTACAACGTTAGCACTCACTCAGAAGAGTACCTCATATGGAAAACAGCCATATACATAAACATAGTCCCCTCTTGTGGCCATTATGTGCACTGCAGTCCAACATAAACTATTTCAGTAAGGATACCACAATTATAATTTCCGGGAACCGAGTTAAACATAAATTGTAACCATTGATCTCTAAGTACAGCGTCCCTGGGAAGGCCAAACAAAGGTGATTGGACTGCGGGATGAAAATAACACCGTTTCGACGACATGGCAACAAACACACTCTACAAACGCAACTCTTGCTCTTCTCCGTGGGAGCGCAACAAGACCACACCCTTTTTTTGTGTATTCCTGTGGGCGGAGGTTAGTCAAAAAACTGTTTTAGTGACGTCTAAAGAAGGAAGTAGAGGGATGTAGTCCAAACTAGCCGTTCGATGTAGGCGACTTCTGTTAAATAAAATATCTCGCTTGGCATTGAACTTTGAGCTTTAAAATTTTACAGATTTTATTTATACTCTAACAACAACATTACACACTAACTAAAGTTTGAAACATGGGATCACAAAGAACGAGACCTTTAAATTTGAACAGATAAATGTACATTAAATACTATTTTTTTTTTTTTTTTTATGAACAGATTTACTGAAATGAATCAGACTTTCCAGCACTACTGACATATGATTATTTCAAACAGCAAAAAATACAGTGATGTAGCCATTTTTTTGGAAAAAAAAGTCCCTACTTTTTGGAAAAAGAAGTCTGTCACTGGAAAAGCCACAGCTGCTGTACACTATTATGAAAACAGCTGCACTACTGATGTGCTACTGAAGATAACAGAGCAGCTTTGATACTTTTAGTTATTCCAATGGTTATTCAACTCTGCATTGAAATAAAATCTGAAAATGAATCTCAGAATAAATGTGTCTGGAAAGACATTTTAATTTTCTGAATATCTTTTAATAAAAAGAAAATGCAAGTGAAGTTATACTGAAAATCAAAAAAGGACAAAAAAATATTAAACATTTTGCCCTGGTACAAGTCAGTATACCATTTGGCCTGTCTTTTGCTCTGTATCATTTTCTTTTCACAGCATGGTACAGTTTAAAACTGTTGTGAGACAAAAAAAGTCTTTAAGAAAAAAAGGGTCTATTTTTATGACGCATAAACTTTTTTCCTCCTCACAAATCTAAACATGGCTCATTAAAAATTGTTATTTCCCTAGAGACCTCCTTAGAAAAATGAGCAAAAAAGGCTTCAAATAAATTTCTCATTTCATAAGATAAATGCTTTTTTGTGCATCCTAGGATTTCTTCTCTAATATCAGTGTCCTCAATGTGCTACTTCATCACATCAAATCCAGAGGGAAGACTCTTAAAGCGCTTGCGCGTGCACAAACACACACACACACACGTTTGTTTTTGTGAATTGTGGGGACTTTCCATTGGCCGCAATGCATTTTATACTGTACAAACCGTACTTTCTATCCCCCTACCCTACCCCTAACCCTAAACCTAACCATCACAGGAAACTGTGCACACCTTTATTTTCTCACAAAAACATAATTTAGTATTTTTATTAATTAATTTACATTGTGGGGACCGGTGGCTGGTCCCCACGATGTAGGTGAACTCAGGTTTGTAGGTGAACTCTCACACACACACACACACGGCTTTGTGCTTGAATGTTTAAAGTCTCTATCATGGATTGCCGTCATTACAAACACATTTTGACCTTTCTAAAATAATTTACTAACTCAATCCCAACTAACTTGAAATATCTATCACATTACCATCAATTGTTCTACTGTAACAAACATGACTATAATAGCTATCTTGAAAGGGACAGATAACCCAAAAAGTCAATAGTTTCTAACACAACATTTGACCTCTTGACTTTTAGTGAATAAACAAAAGTTGAGACTAAGACATTCTTCAAAATATATCATACAGGTTTCGTAAGACATGAAGGTGAGTAAATGTTGAAAGTTTTTTTTTTTTTTTGGGGGGGGGGGACATTTTTGAGTGAACTATTCTTTTTTGAGTGACTTTATATCTCGTCAAAAACTATGATGCATTCACTTAGAATTGCAATACTTTTGAATGTTGGAGAATGTTGCAAGCCAGATTCAAATTCACATTTCCCACTTGAGCACTTCAGCCTACTAAATCACCCTTTTAACAGGTCTAAATTTGGCTGTTCCCACTGAATCACACTTTCCACAGATCATTTTCAGTTGCTTCTGTCATCATCCACTTTCATGTCATTTGAATCTTATATGACATTTTTACCTGTGGAACAAATGGAGCCATTATCAAAATGTTAAAGCTCTTTTCCATACAAAAATGCATGGTGATGTATGCTTGGTTATTTTGAAAAAAATATATCAGGTCGGGATCTGAACTCAAATGCCCTATGCAAACGTTTTACCAAACCAATGGACAAACTTACTATTACTAAGTTGCTTCATCTAGTCTTGCCTAGGACGTCAACTGTGCCAAAATCACTGGTGTTCCCTCAAACAGACAAACAAAGTGCATAATGGCCCTGAGTATGTGTGCTAACCAGGCTATAAATCTGACAGACATTTTCAATGTAAAACACTTCAGCCCTACATCATCTGAAAATGAGTTTTGTGTCAGAGTGTGACATATCCGCTTTAATTTACCACTTCATTACAGATAGCTTAAAAGAACAAAAGCAGAAACGATCTTTGCATTTCAACTCACAGGAACCTGCATTAAGCTATTGACGATGTGTATCCAGCATTGAAAACAGGACGGTCTTTTCGGTCTTTCGGTGTCTGTCTCCACCAGTAACAGCAAAAGGCTGGCGACAAATCTATACAGAGGCAAAAGACTGAAAGGCTCAGTTGGACAGCACATCAGTCAGTCGTAAAGGAGCATGCTGTCTTTTCTCTCACGCAGTCTCTTCTTTGTCTATTATTCCCTTTTGTGGCTTAGCTTTGTTCTTGCTGTTTGTTCTCCCTGCTTGCAGTTGGAATAAAAGTTTTATAACTTCTGTCTATCTGTCTGTCTGTGGATTCAATGGATGCCTAAGAGAAGCAGGAGGGATAGAACTGGGTCAAGATTCACATCTGTTTCACATAGAAGGGGGGCAATGGGATTGAAGGAGAGATATTGATGGAGATATTGACGGAGATAGGAGGAGAATGGTTCAAATGCATAAATGTTGAGCAGTTTACCTGTTCCCAGGATTAAAAAAAAAAAAAAAAAAAAAAAAAAAAAAAAACAGTCAGAAACATTCAAACAAATCAAAGTATTTAACTGCGCTATTATTAGTCAATTTAGAAAATCAACTCTGCTCTTGCAAATATGAGTGTTCATGATAAAGAATAGAAAAACTCTTATTGTACACAAAAGTACACATTCATGTTTGTGGTTCTGAAAAATAAAATGAAGAACAAAATGTCAATAGGTGTAACCATCAATAATGTATTTTTCTTATGCATTCAATACATGTAAGTTCAGCAAAAAAAAAAAAAAAAAAAACTTACTTGTGCTTCACTTTTATCCGTTTGTGTTGTTGGTTTATTTTGTAATGTTCAGTTTATCTTTTTTGAGTATCTTTATGAGTTTCTTTTTTATTATTATTATTTGTTGAGTGTCATTCTTGTGTTTTGTACAGTATGTCAGGTCTGTGCATCATTAGGTGATGCAAGAAAAAAGATCTTGTATTGCAAGATGATGTCATCTTTCAAAGATTAATCTCAGCAGTTGCTTCACTATTGTGAGAGATCCATGTACAGTTATGAATTTGAAAAAGGTCATTGATAAATCTAAGACTAAAACACAATCTTCATATTCATTCATGCTAATAGTTTGACTAACTTAAAACCAGCCAATTTACTTATTTTATTTTCTAGCTGGGCATCATTTTATTAAATTTTATTAAGTTTTCATTTGTGACACCTCTAACTTGGTTAGAGTCATTTCAATATGAATAAACAAGGTCTAAGATCCCAAGCAAATGGAACACTGATAACCATTATGGTGACTTCAAAACAATTACAGTGACAAACAATATAATTTACATTATGGAGGGTCAGCCAGATCACTGTAGCAACCATATGCTGTAGCAACACCCCAGCAACCGCATAGCAAGAGCCTAGCAACCTCCCAGAATATCCCAGCAAACACCTAGCAACACTTTAGCAAATACCCAGAACATGTATTCTGACCAAACTTCACTATTTTAAATTTTCCTTTAAGAAAAATTTAATTCTTTCAGAGTTTAAGTTGGCTTTAAAGGGTTAGTTCACATGAAAAAAAAAAAAATAAATAAAAAAGGAAAAAAAAGAAAAATCTGTCATTGATTACTCACCCTCCTGTTGTATTACTTTTAAAGCCCGGAAAGGTAGTAAGGACATTTTTTTTTTTTAAGTCCATGTGACTACAGTGGTTCAACCTTCATTTTACGAAGCGATGAGAATACTTTTTGTGTGTAACCAAAATATTCAAAAAGATTATGAATATCATTCTTTGCAGTCTGTCTGTATGAATTTGAATTTGTTGAGTGATCTGAATCTGTGGTTTGTTTCATTTGCAACTGAACTGCTTTAATATCTAATGTGAAGACAAGCACTCATCAAAACCATGCATTACCAGAAGCTGTAATAATGGTAAGCAATTTACTCTGATCAATAGAATTGTAATATATGGATAAAGCTGTAATAGTTGGTTAAATGAAGTCCATGTGCAACCTACAGGACTATTACTTATTCAAATACAATTTTTGAGAAAAATAATCATGATTATCAGTTTAACAGTTATCGTTCAGCCCTAATATTTGAACCATAAAAGCATCACATCATTCACCCCTTTTCACCCTTTTAACAGAGGAAAAAAAGCAGCCAACAGGGGCTTCATTAGAATCTTCTCCATGTTATAAAAATATCTGACAGAGTTTCCTGGGGATAAAGACTTCAATATTAATATTGCCTTTTCATTAGGATGACAAACAAACTGATCTCGGGAGGCATCGGCTGTGCTGGAATCTCCTTGCAGCGTACTCTATTAGCACCAGTGTGTCTCCACTGGTCTTTCACAGTTTAAAGGGATCGAGCAGTGTCAGAGTAAATTAGCAGCTTGTAGTCTTAATCTACACTAGCACGTTTGTGTGGTCTGTCAGTACGACTGGCTTGAGGGAGTGAATGGCAGTGGCCCATGTTGGCCAGAGAGCATGCTGGGAATGGTTTGGTTCTGCAGTGGAATTGTCTGCTTCTCTTTGTGTCAGATACGGCTAATGTAGCCCCCAGCCCCCAGACCGCCACATGGCTGACACTGCGGTAATTGATCTGTAAAAGACTGTCGAGAACGACACATTGAAATACCAAATCACAACTGACTATGCAACTCCCTCTTTGTCAGAGTTTTTGTCTTCGCAATGCTCGTATGTGCGTTTGCGCAACCGAAGGGCTTTTGGGAAGAAGGCATTGATGCATTGGCCTAAGGCCCTTTTGCTAATCAGGTTGTGGGTAATAGCATTCTGTGACCTTTTCTCTTAATAACAAATTTTTCCACAGCTTAATCCCCAAACCCCCTCCCTTCCTGTTTCCCCCTTCTGGTTCCTTCTCTCTCTTTCTCTCTGTCTCTCCTGCATTACTTCAAACGCAGCATAATCTTTTGTCTCTGATTGCATTAGTTATGATAGGAAGGCAGCGCTCTAATTTGAGTCGGTACGGGGAGGAGGTGCTCTGATTTCATTTTCTCCGGCCTTGTCAGGGGGCATTTAAATAAAGGAAACTTCAACTGCAAACTCATCGCATGAAAGACGCCATTGACAATGCGCAGATTACACTCATTTCTGTGTGATTTTACCATTTTAATTATGCACAGTAAATTAATTACATTTATATTACAATTACATTACATTTATTTTACTGTAAAATCCTCTCTATTATATTATTTTATACAATTGTAACAAACTATTAAAAATTGTTGTTAAATGAAATACATCTGAAATAAGTATAAATATTAGATAAATACTTTAAAAGGGTCCTTGATTATGATTTCACTTTTTTAACTTTAGTTAGTGTGTAATGTTGCTGTTTGAGCATAAACAACATCTGCAAAGTTACGGCGCTCAAAGTTCAATGCAAAGGGAGATATTTTCTTTTAGAGAAATTGCTTTTTAAGGACTACAACACACGGCTGGTAGAGATGACAACAAGCTTCTTCCCAGGTTGGTGACATCACAAACTGCAAAATTTACATAAACCATGAACAAGAAAACACAACAAAAGGGTTGAGGTCATGTTAGGCTGCTTTAGAGAAGAGGAAGAGTTGTTGTAGGAGAGTGTTGTTGACATGCCGTCATTTTACGCCGAACTGCTTCACAAATGAGGGTCAATTCAACACTGGATTTGCACAAAAGATTAACATGACGGCACATGCTAGTGGATGAGTTGAATCAACTCCACAGCAACTACATAAATTTATCCACTAACCAATCAGAAACGTCCAGTTTCATTCTAAAAAAACTTCTACTTCAATGTTGACTCCGGTTTGAACAATGTAAGGCTGAACACCGTTACTGACAATCCTCATTTTGGCTGCGTGAGATTCTCCAGCTTTGTTGGCATTAAGCTGTTAAAGCTCCACCCTTCTGGAAAGGGAGCCAGGAACAGCAGCTCATTTACATTTAAAGGGACACACACAAAAACTCACACCCAAATAGGGGCAAAATTGACAAGCTATAATAAATGATCTGTGGGGTATTTTGAGCTGAAATGTCACAGACACATTCTGGGGGC
The DNA here is from genome assembly GCF_024489055.1 of Chanodichthys erythropterus. NCBI lineage: Eukaryota > Metazoa > Chordata > Actinopteri > Cypriniformes > Xenocyprididae > Chanodichthys > Chanodichthys erythropterus. The sequence continues at coordinate 35,881,149 of NC_090224.1, read as the reverse complement.
ACCAGAAACTTATATTACATCTTGTAAAAGGGCCAACTTATTTTGCTAACCCAAATCCTAACACCTAACCTTAACCTAACAGTCTACTAGTCCTCTAAGGAGAGTTAGTTGACATGTAGTTGCAAAGTTACCTATAGTAATGTCTCAAGTTTACCATCAAAATAAATTGTAACCCTTAAAAAAAATTAAAGCTAAAGGGAAATATAATAAAATAATAAAAATAACAAAAGCACAATACAAATACTAAAACAGAAATTAAAATGTAAATTTAACTGTATTTCCTCAACTGAAATTCTCATTCTGTTCACAAAGAACATCCCCTGTAAAGTCACACTCGCTTTCAGTGAGGCTACAAATTGGAGTTTGTCAGTCATTTCGAGAGTGAGAGCCAAAACAACGACAGTCCAATTAAATCAACAAATGCCATATTCATGAGCCTATCGCACATGCCCATAATAGATTATTCAATAATTCATTAGCGATTAAAGTGAGTAATTAGTATTGAGAAGAGTATGATAAAGCAGTGCACTGAAGGTCAAAGAGGACCTGATGGAGAGCAGCCTCACTCATTGGGAGGCAGAGTGCCATCCACTGAGTCAGTGCACCCTGCTAATGAGAACATAATGTAATCACAGTGTGCCTGAAGGTCAGCGTGGGGCTCTGAGAAATATCCCTCTTTCTCACTACGACGAACCAAACGCAGGCAAATTCAATTAAACAACGTAATCTGGGGGCAGTTCCATTTCTGCGTCGAAGAGGAGGGAAATGGACAGAGACAATCAAGGGCAACCAATTTCAAGGGCGAAGAAAAAAATTACACAGTGTGGCATTTCCTGAGCCTAGAATGAAAGTTTGAATTGTGTTTTTGTGAAATCAGAGGAAATTACCAGGTGAAGGCTGATGAAAGATGACGTGAGACACATGGAAAGCTGCTCTGGGGTGCGTTTCCTGTACAACAGCGTAACTCGCTTTTTAACTACCATAGTATGATGCATCATTGAAGAAATCAGCTAGCTAGTCACGACTGTTTCCCAAAACCGTACTGTTGCAAATTTGTCGCTCAACCACATTGGTTAATGATGTCACTCAGGTGGTGGAGTAATAACTCAATGTCCGACTTTGCAGTATTGCCAACGTGTGCACTCTCCTAGTCATTTCTACCCCAGAAAGCTATTAAAGGCACAATATGTAAGATTTTTTAATTGAAATGTCCAAAAACCACTAGTCTACTTACATTATCCCAAATGTTTCCAAGAATGTTGAAGAATCCAGAAAAATAAGCAATTTTAACCAGGACACGGACCGTGTCAGTGCATCACCTATCAATGACGTCATACCCGCACTACCCTCGATTTCTTATTTTGTAGAAACCATGGAAACACCAAAGTCACTTTAATATATTATGTGTTTTATTAGACGGGTGAGTGGCCTCGATCTGCTACAACAGCTTTCATCCACACTCTGCTTCATAATACAGTAATGTTAATGGTGCCCTTTGATTCTGAATGAGTTTAGTGTTCCGTGGCTAACGGCTAATGCTACATTGTTGGAGAGATTTATAAAGAATATCAAATATCACTAAAAGTATCATGATATCATGGATCATGTCAGTTATTATTGCTCCATCTGCCATTTTTCGCTATTGTTCTTGCTTGCTTACCTAGTCTGATGATTCAGCTGTGCACAGATCCAGACGTTAATACTGCCTGCCCTTGTCTAATGCCTCGATCATGGGCTGACATATGCAAATATTGGGGGCGTACTGTAGCAAATTAGCTCAAAATAAATATGAATAATTAATCATAACTAGTTATAATTAATTATTAATATTTTAATCAGTCAATAAAATTAACTTAATGTAATAAAATTAATATTACAATCAATTAACCTGTTGTTCAATGAACACACAGTGTTAATTGTTTATTAACTAAGAAATGTTCATTTCCAGGTTATAGGAAATAACAATCTTATTCTACTAAAAGCCTGTAGTCAGGACCGACATGAATAGGGACTCCCGTACATGAGCGCAAAACACGGACAACCTTACGTGTGACATGAACAAGACTTTATTAACTAGACTAAACACTTAAACTACTCTAACATTCACACACATACATGCATACAGTTTACCAAGAGAGAGAGAGAAAGCAGAGTACAGGAAGCAAGAAGTTACAGCATTGTTGGACATTCAGCAGATCAACAGCCTTGAGCAAACCATCAGTTTAGTTTTAACAGGCCCTTCTTTAAAAGGGGTAAGGATACTCAATGTATCCGATAATGAGACTAAGTTTGATACTTGCATGTCTCTCCAAGTTGAATTAAAACTGTCCTGATGCAATTTGTGGAGGCTCCCGTTGAATCTTTGCTGATATTTTCTTGACGAAAGAGAACCGGCTGGATTCAGAGGATCTTTGGTGAATGGAAGGTCTAGGCCGAGGCCTGGCACAAGCTTGGGGTTCCTTAGAAGCTTCTAGCTTCTTAAAGCATCATCTTGACGTCAGCATTCATCAGTAAAAGAGAAGAAGAGGAGGAAGAGCAGGAAGAGAGAGGTTTTATCTTGTGATCCATGAATATAAGGGGTGGAGACATCACACCCTCTTAAGGTGTCTGAGCCAATAAGGAGTTCCCCCCTCGGAGGGAAGTTTTACGAGTCTTTGTTCTGTAGCAAGATATTAGCATAAGACACTGGATTGGATGTTTGAGAGAAGAACCCTCTAGATTCTTATAATACTAATGTGTCACAGAGTTAGTAACATGTAACATAAATTACCAAATAGGAAATGAAAGTTGGAGTCCGTAGATACCAAGCATGCTGCCAATGTGATCTCAGTTAACTATACATTTGCAACTATGGAACATTAATACCAAAATAGTTCAAAAGAGAGAATTAATACATAGAATAAAGCCTATAAAAGGAAAGTCATGAGATGGGAAACTTGGATACATGTTTATACATTTCCCAAGTGGTTATATAGAGAATACGTAGGATTAAGAGAGTTTATTTGTCCTTCTCAGGAAGGATGAGTCACTAGTCTCTACAGCATTCTTATGGATCATAAAAGTACCATATAACTGTAACAGGACACCTAGTTGTGCCTGTGTGCTAGCTACACTTGGGATGTTGGTTGCAGTTTTAGGGGGATGAGTTCAGAGAACTTTGATAGTGAGAGTGAGTTTATGGGTAATTCATTAAATACCATGAATAATTGTGTGGCTGATTGGTCCAGACGCTACATCCCCCCTTTCGATCGTTGTTGTTCTTTCTATGGACAACAGCGAACGACGTTGAAGGTGTAGAGAGATCAGACACACCACTGGCACACAAGGCTGGAAGGCTGTGATGGGCTCTGGTTGTATGTGTCTCTTGGAGTGGTGGTCGTTCCATTGCGGTTGATGTAGACAGTAGACAAGCTCAGGTCTCTGAGCTGGTGTTGTGTGAGTGGTCAGAAGCTTCTACTTCTGAGTACTCCTCAGGTAAGAACTGTTCAAGGAGCTATCTTACTAGCGTTAGAAGCTCCTGCAGGTCCGATGCAGGCGTGTCCAGTCGTCCTTGTGCTGCCTGCTGTTGGAGATCCTGCTGTGTCTGCAGGAAGAGGATGCTCCCATCCCTGGCTTCTCCCTGTGGTAGGTCTGGTACCTGGGTCTGTCTGAATTAATCCTTCTCCTTCTGCAGCTGCAGAGGATTTCAGGAAAATGGCTGATAAGGTGTCAAGCAGAAGGCTTTGGCCTCCCCCTCTGTACCTCTGTGCTTGGCTGGGGGAGGTTCTTCTGCTGACTCCATGCGGTGAAGTGAGACGTTTCTCCTGCAGTGGTTCTGTTTGCTGCAGGTAAGAGAGTCTCAGTTCTCTTTTCTTCTGTGTCTCTATTCTGTCAGGTCCTTGTGTCTGTCCCGAGCCTCCATCTCTAGCTGGTCTATGTGGCTTTTAGCATGCATCAGCTCCTTGTGAGTCTCTGTGATCTGGAGTTTGAGGTTGTCCACCTCCTGTTTCAAAACAGCGAGGATGTGGGCCAAGAAAAAGTTGACTTCAGTCAGATCATTGTGATCACACCTCTGGTTTGAGTCATCTGCCTTTACTTCTCTTCCATCTTTGTCCAGTTGCTTTTGGCTCTGGTGCCGTAATTGCTCAGCAGCACTGGTTAGGAGGGTGTTCCTCACGACACATAGCCAGTCCTTTTGGTCTGCCATCTGGGCAGTTAGGCTGAGCATCTGCAACATTTAGGCACGCTTGTGGTGAGAGTAAGGGCAAGAGACTACTGCAAGATCAAACAGAATTTAGGGCTAAAGGCACAGTGAGCAGCCAGGTGTATAAAATACAGCTAGGTTTAATAAATGACTTAAGATGGTTCTTGTGGTCAAATTATTTCTTAGTATTTCTTACTGATGGCTCACAACAGGCTTGACCTCTGAACAAATGGAAAAGAGAAAGAGAGAGGAAGAGGAGAGCTTTCCTATTAGATTGTGCTTATTAGTGGTGCTCAAAATTATGCCATAGCAATCATTCAGATTCCTTTGTAACTGGCTCATAAAATTGAAGCAACTGTTGTAAATAAACAAAATCAAGAAGGAGAGTATGTCTAGTTGCTTGTGGTTATATTGGGAAATTAAACCACAGAAGAAAAAAAGGAAGATGTAAGTAAATCACAAAGATGAAAGAAATAATACTAGTAAAAATTAATAGCTGACTGCTATTATAATTAAAATCAATAAAAAGATTTAAAGAAGTGACTAAAACAGCAGAATGGGTTTAGATCAGTTCACACTGCATACACACAAGCTGTAGTTAAAGGCTTCACATAAATGATGCTAACCACTAACTGTAGAAGCTATTATTTAGCTTAGCCTGAGGTGCAGGGCTGTTAGGTGAGGTTAGCTTAGCCACCTAGCCTGGTTTGTTTACAATATGGCATCACAGGGTGGTGAGTTAGCACTTCCTGTGACAAGTCGTTGTCATGGGAACCAATGCACATCTGAGCAATTCAAACAGTTTATTGAGACTGTCTGCTCATTTCAAACAAGTTACGTATAGAGTTAAAATGTGACGCTTATACTTTCAGATTTTCAAAAACTTGATTTTACATTCAGTAAAATGCAAATATGTTTTGCCATTTGCAAATTTTACTCATGTAAACTCTTCTCTCTACTTTAAACAACGTCTTGTACTTGTTTAAAGGGTAATTACACAGTTTGCTGTAAGTCAAAGCTTGTTTAAGCATATATAGTTAAGTCCGTCTTGTGCATGAATACTGATATTCCTTTCAGCGAGTGAAACACAGTTTTGGTCAAAAGATAGCTATGCTTGTAGGTGCAGGCAAAGTTTAGATGAATGACATCAATCTTAACTATAACAGTGGAGCATTACCCAAATCTACATTTATATAACACTGTACTGAGATTCATTCATCAGAAACAGGTTAAGCAATACTGCAATTGGTATTTCTCCAACCAAAGCAGAATAATCAATTCTGGTACAGTTTACATGCCGCTGAGCTGAGATTCCTTCGTCAACACAGGCTTACGCTCTAATACTGAGATTAGGATTTCTTCGCTAAAATCAGATTAACTTTACACTGATACCATTTGAACATATGCTAAAATGTGTCAAGAGTAGACTCTTTCAGTTACAGTAGAGATGTCAATTCAAGCCATCACTTTATCAGCATCTAACAAGCCAGCAATTAGTGACCAAAATGCGCATCGTCTGACATATTCTGACTGGAATTATCAAATGCACACTTTTAAATTGACAGTGGTTTAAGCTCATAACCTTTGTTTATTCATGCCCCGAATTCTCCACCATTACTGTAGCAAATTAGCTCAAAATAAATATGAATAATTAATCATAACTAGTTATAATTAATTATTAATATTTTAATCAGTCAATAAAATTAACTTAATGTAATAAAATTAATATTACAATCAATTAACCTGTTGTTCAATGAACACACAGTGTTAATTGTTTATTAACTAAGAAATGTTCATTTCCAGGTTATAGGAAATAACAATCTTATTCTACTAAAAGCCTGTAGTCAGGACCGACATGAATAGGGACTCCCGTACATGAGCGCAAAACACGGACAACCTTACGTGTGACATGAACAAGACTTTATTAACTAGACTAAACACTTAAACTACTCTAACATTCACACACATACATGCATACAGTTTACCAAGAGAGAGAGAGAAAGCAGAGTACAGGAAGCAAGAAGTTACAGCATTGTTGGACATTCAGCAGATCAACAGCCTTGAGCAAACCATCAGTTTAGTTTTAACAGGCCCTTCTTTAAAAGGGGTAAGGATACTCAATGTATCCGATAATGAGACTAAGTTTGATACTTGCATGTCTCTCCAAGTTGAATTAAAACTGTCCTGATGCAATTTGTGGAGGCTCCCGTTGAATCTTTGCTGATATTTTCTTGACGAAAGAGAACCGGCTGGATTCAGAGGATCTTTGGTGAATGGAAGGTCTAGGCCGAGGCCTGGCACAAGCTTGGGGTTCCTTAGAAGCTTCTAGCTTCTTAAAGCATCATCTTGACGTCAGCATTCATCAGTAAAAGAGAAGAAGAGGAGGAAGAGCAGGAAGAGAGAGGTTTTATCTTGTGATCCATGAATATAAGGGGTGGAGACATCACACCCTCTTAAGGTGTCTGAGCCAATAAGGAGTTCCCCCTCGGAGGGAAGTTTTACGAGTCTTTGTTCTGTAGCAAGATATTAGCATAAGACACTGGATTGGATGTTTGAGAGAAGAACCCTCTAGATTCTTATAATACTAATGTGTCACAGAGTTAGTAACATGTAACATAAATTACCAAATAGGAAATGAAAGTTGGAGTCCGTAGATACCAAGCATGCTGCCAATGTGATCTCAGTTAACTATACATTTGCAACTATGGAACATTAATACCAAAATAGTTCAAAAGAGAGAATTAATACATAGAATAAAGCCTATAAAAGGAAAGTCATGAGATGGGAAACTTGGATACATGTTTATACATTTCCCAAGTGGTTATATAGAGAATACGTAGGATTAAGAGAGTTTATTTGTCCTTCTCAGGAAGGATGAGTCACTAGTCTCTACAGCATTCTTATGGATCATAAAAGTACCATATAACTGTAACAGGACACCTAGTTGTGCCTGTGTGCTAGCTACACTTGGGATGTTGGTTGCAGTTTTAGGGGGATGAGTTCAGAGAACTTTGATAGTGAGAGTGAGTTTATGGGTAATTCATTAAATACCATGAATAATTGTGTGGCTGATTGGTCCAGACGCTACAGTACATATTAATGATCCTGACTGTTACGTAACAGTCGGTGTTATTTTGAGATTTGCCTGTTCTTCGGAGGTCTTTTAAACAAATGAGATTTATATAAGAAGGAGGAAACAATGGAGTATGTATGTCTTTTCCATGTACTGAACTCTTGTTATTTAACTATGCCGAGGTAAATTCAATTTTTGAATCTAGGGCACCTTTAATAAATCTTTGATAAATTAGTTCATTCATGAATATGATTTCTGCCGAGTTCTGTCGGATTCTTTTCAACCAGCTGTAGACGTGAAGACGACACCTCCCATGATTCCACGAAATCAAAATGTCATCAAGCTATATCTGTTTTGACCTCTAGAGGCGAAAATTACATAGTGTGCCTTTAAACACAATACAAAATTTTAGAAATGTTGATTGTGGTGAAAATGTTAATTTCTTTCTGGAAAAAAAAAAAAAAAAGAAAAAAAAGTCTAGAGTGTCAAAAGTTTCCAATATCTGTAGTTTTTCCAATATATGTATTTCTTCGGGGTTGTGCATTAATCAGCAAACAAGGATGAGTGGACACTGATTGAGAAAGCTTATAGTTGGATATTGAGTCACAAATCCTTCCAATTTCACAAGAAAAATGATAAATAAATAAATAAATAAAGTAAAAAAAATAAATGCTATCTTTAAAAGTATCCGAGAGTTTGTGAAATCCAAGAGATGTGTTCTTATTTTGACACTTTTCAGTTGCAGTGTGAGAGAACTGCTCTAATTGGCTGTTTTGTGATTGACTGATGAAAAAAATTCACGCTCCATTTTCATGTATGATATAGACAGACAAATTGCTTGTTGAGAATCTTGTCAGGTTACGCATGGTTAGCACACGGTGTAAGTCAATTTCACCTCAAAAGGCATTATTTCATTGCCTCTGTGTATTATAGTATAAGGAAGGATTATTTACATGAATGGCTATAAGACATTAAGAAGCGACAAAACCCTGAATGCGAAGCAGTTAATGGTACATCAACAAATATTGTGCAATAACACTCCTTTGGCTTCCATAGCAACCCTGCACATATGTTTTCATATGCAATGCTAATCATTGTGGGCCAAAGAGTTGTGGGATATTATATGTTCTGAGATATAGCAACATTACATGACATTAGCTAAACTTAAATGAGTTTAAAATGACTTACCTCAGGCTAAATATAGATGAAAGAATATGAGTCTATACTGCATAGAGATGCATTAAAAGATGAGGACAGCAATTATGAAGTAAAAGATGATTGTGACTGCAGTTTCGTTCTCTCGCTGACACACAGACGCGCACACATACTCTGAAAACACATCCCAACACTCCCAGCCTAATTACAGGGCCATGCAACAGCTCTCCTCGGGGAAGATTATATACCTCTATTTCTGACAGGTAAAAATTAGATACCTAATGGAATGGAAGCTTTCTACGACGAAGAGGACAGTGGGAAAAAAATGTACTATTTAATTTAAAAGCCCCTTAAATTAGATTTTAATTTGGAGAGCTCCATGAAGAAGCTAATAGACTAATAAAGCTAGTTTTTGCCTTAGTTTGTGTGTGTGTGTGTGTGTGTGTGTGTGTGTGTGTGTGTGTGTGTGTGTGTGTGTGTGTGTGTGTGTGTGTGTGTGTGTGTGTGTGTGTGTGTGTGTGTGTGTGTGTGTGTGTGTGTGTGTGTGTGTGTGTGTGAGTGAGTGAGTGAGTGAGTGAGTGAGTGAGTGAGTGAGTGAGTGAGTGAGTGAGTGAGAGAGCGAGAGAGAGAGAGTGGATGAATGTTTGTACAATTCATTCAGTTTTCCTCCATGGTTAAAATTTAATGAAGACTGTTCATTACTAGGCCTAATTACAAAACACTGAGATTTTCCTCAGTCTTCTCACAGTATAAAACTTCTGATTGACATGATATGATAGTTCATATTGTTTTTCAGGGCTGGATGCTGGTTGCTGGAATCCCATCTTCTTTCAAGATGTTCTCACAACTCAATTTCATCATCCATCCATCCAACCATCCATTCTCCAAACCTAAATTTCATCATGTTCAACCAAATGTTCTTAATCCATTCAGACATGAATGATTTTAGTTAAGTGAAGAGTTTAGTGAAGTGTAAATGAAGAAAGAGTTTAGTAAAGTGTCGAGCACCTAGTACTAACAGGAATTCAAGTTGTTTTAATAAAAAAACAAACAAACAAACAAAAAATTACTATAGGAGTCCTATGGACGTAACAAGTACCATCTCCATGGCTGCCAAAACCTAACATCATATGTGTAAAGAAAAGTTATATTTAGTTTGCTACTGAATGTTATTGTTAGCTAACATTTTACATTAAAAAATCAAGTTATTTTTACACATCAAATTTAAGTTGGGTTTGATCACTTGAGTTAAGTTCCTAAAAGTTCCAGAAATGAAAAACCTTTTATCTTCAAAAGTGCAACATTTCAGGAAATGGAAAATAAATAAATAAATAATAATAAAAAATAAAATAAAAATAAATAAAAAACACATTACTAAAGTTGATAGTGGCTTTATATATGATGATACAATTGCATGTGTCATTATTAAAATTTATACAAAAATCAAGTTCAAATGGAATTGCAAGGTTTTTTACCAGTTCTTTTCAGAAAATTTCAGACATATTACGTGTTTTGTCTATCATTAGAAAGGCCGTATCTGAGGCCATAAGTGCATCGCATTGCATTTTCATCAAGGCCTACAGTTTTTTTCTGTCATTTGGCCAAATATCATGTTATTAAAGACAAAGTGCTATGCACAGGCTGTGACCTATGACCTGTGCTGTCAAAATGAGTCTTAGAGCATATGGGCTAATTACCAGCTACAGACAAAACAAGTAAAACAATTTGATTTTGGTAGTTTTGAGGTGAAATATTTTGAGGTTTTTCACACAAATTAGTTCATTAAGCCCTCATCTAGCAATACACATGCTTTAAGCAATTAAACATCTAAAAGTATCTTTATTTGTATGTTTTGTGAGAGGAGTACCTTTCCTTTTTCCATAAAAAAAAAATAATCGTTTTTCACCACTAGCGCTTCCCCTCAGCAACTTCCTCATTAGTCCAGGTTTGGTACGTCTTAAAGCGTAGCATTCCAACTTTGTGAATATTCATAATTTTTTCATGGCATGAATCTGAACCAATGAAAAGTGATTATCAAACTCATGCTGATGTAAACAAAACTATCTTTCTCGCGTTGATTGACAGAACCGAAGCATGCGCACAAAGACACCTCAGACAATGCGGTCCTGATATAGGCCTAGATATAAACAGAATTACAGTACTACAAAATATTGTAGGTTTTTTTTTTTTTTTTTTCTGTAGATATTTGGTTTTGACAAGGTATGTGCCAAATTAGGTGTTATTAACAGGGATTTTAAGGTATGGTTGCTAGGTGATTTTGTTTTCTCAAAATCGACTTTGCTGACTCTCAACTTCAAACAGGTGTAGCTCATTTTTTGTCAGATTCCAACAAAACAGCCTAACAAAACATTACTAAATCTCCCATTTAAACATTAATCTTGCAAACACACACACACACACACACACAAACATATGACACATAATTTTAGCATTTACATCCCTTTTGAGTGCCATGGGCAAAGCATGCTGGGATATAGAAATCCCAGCCCAGATTCAGTTAAACTTAAAGGGCACCTATTATGCAAAATTCACTTTTACATGGTGTTTGACCATAAATGTGTGTTGGCAGTGTGTGAGCAAAACCACCCTAGAATGAGAAAAATCCACCCAGTGTTTTTTTTACAATCTCAATAATTCATAAGCACTGTCTCAGAACGCCCTGTTCTAAGATTGCTCTCACTGTGACGTAGAATTGCGCTAAGCCCCACCCACGTGGTTTGATTGACAATCTGGTTTTGGCATAGACCCCGCCGTCGGTGATCTGTCAACCATCCTCCATTGTTTCAACGACAGCCGGTAATGTTTCCTAAGAAAAATAAGTGTTCTGTTGTGGGATGTAATAATGAACATAGTAGTTTTCAATTACTTCCGACATCAGAGCCACTGAAAACGCAGTGGATGGATTTTATTTACGAAGGAAAGGCGCCACTCAAAATTCCAAAATACGTTTATGTTTGTGCGAATAATTTTTTGACTGACTGTTTTGAGAACGAGGGTCAATTCAAAGCAGGTCTTGCTTCAAAGTTAATCCTCAAGTGTGGATCGTTGCCTACTCTTCGCGATACAACGTCATCGCACGAACGCTATCACAGTGTGTGTGTTGCACATCCATAATTGCAAAGGGGACGCGATTAAAACTCTATAAGTACATAAATGTATCAAATAACCATTCAGAGACGTCCTGCTCCATTCTCAATTGTGTTTCTTCTGCCGGAGTCTCTTCATCATCTGGATCTGATTCCGGTTCAAACATGTACGGCTGAATGCCATACAAAACAGCGGGTCTCTCATTCTCAGCCATTCTGCTTCACCGACTGTTTATTGCCATAGGTATGCAAGTTACGCCCTCATCCAAAGGCAGGGCGGGGATATGCAGCTCATTTATATTTAAGGTGGTACACACCAAAACAGCTCTTTTTAAAACAGGCCCCAAAAATGACATTTTCAAATGGTTATAATAAATTAACTGTGGGGTATTTTGTGCTGAAACTTCACAAATACATTCTGGGGACACCCAAGACCAATATTACATCTTGTAAAAAGGGGCATAATAGGTGCCCTTTAAGTTTATCTAAATTAAAAGATATAAATTCAGAAAACTCAAAATGAAACAGTTCAGTTTACTTAAAATATATCAGTTCTGTGAACTTGAAAGAAAAATAAAGTGCTAAAAACTCATAAACGTTTATTTGATGGAACTAATTTGTTTAATTTAAGTTCATCCTACTCAAACCAATTAATTATTTTAAGCGTTAGGGTTTACAGTGACCCTAACTTATACAACGAATTGAACGTTATTGTAAAGCATTACCAAAAAAAAGTGCCCAAACTCACTGATAATATTGTTAAATCAGCCAATAAGATTGGAATTGGCATTTTTACATGCAATAAACATCCGACAATCAGTAAACAGCCTCATATGACACATCCATGCCACAGTTTGAGACTAACATGATATAGAAGAACAGTTATATTTATCAAATGACTTAGCCTTAGAATTGGATTACATATGCAGTTGTGCTGATGTAATGAGCTCAATAATGTGCCAATCACTGATGGACAGTTTATTTACATCTACAGTAGTTTGACTATATGATCTCATGCTTTGTCATATTGCATTTCTTCAAAAAAAGATTTATCCTAAGAGAGAATGGCACAGCAGTACATAACAGGAGATAAAGATAAAAGAGAAGACTGGTTCTTGAGAACCAAGGTAGAAAATGAAAAATAGAACATAATTTGAAGGAACAGACTGTTGGGGAAGAAGCGAGAGGATACTAATGCAGTAACGACAGAATAGATCAACCTTTTCTGCCCGCAGTGCAATGCAGATGATCACTTTGTGTCAATGGAAGGAGAGCACGCAAATCACAGTTAGCAGGTCAATAAGTACGACAGCACAGTAATGGTTTTGTGTGATTTGTGTGTGTGTGTGTGTTCAGCCGCTCTAAGCTCTCAAAACAAACACATCCAATACGCCACATATTTGCATGGGGACAAAAACAGTCAATTATTGTACAAATGAAATATGAGAATGAGAAATGTAGGCAATTTCTTCCTCAAATCAAATGAACACAAACACGTATCCATTCCACAAAATGCGAAGTGGCTTCCCGAGGCGTTCAAGAATAGAGGTGGAAAGATATAGAAGAGAAGAGAGGAAAGCAGAAGGAGAGACAAAGCGAGAAAAAAACGTGGAGCGCTCTGGGAGGAGGGTTGTTCACACAATGCCAAAAGCAGAGACATGCTGCCTCGCCGCAGGCTGACAGAATAGACAGCGTAGTGGAGGCATTCAAACACGATGGCATCTACAACCTTAAAAACACAGATGTTAGACGGTGTCAGCATGGTGCACGCTTAAATACTTAATCAAGAATTGACATGCAAAAATGCTCTGTGTGGAAACAGACACACAAAGAAACACTCCACCTCGGCTGTTGCATGTATAAACAAAAGCAGCTTCATCAAATCAATTTTGACCTTATTTATTTTCTCAAAGCATGTTTCTGGGTTTTACTGTGAATGATTCTTTGGTGCAAAATTGTTTGTCTTTGTAATCTTTAATAAAAATGTAATAGGGTCAATGACATGACACTCACTTTCTCAGGAACATATGAAAACTGCAATTCATACAGTATACTTTTCTGATTGAAGCATTTTAGTTACTGTATTAAAAGACTTGTGGTCAATTTCATTGGGGCTGAAATCAAAATAATTTATATTAATTAATTTCATCCAAATGCAAGATGATTTTGTAAATTTCATGTAAATCATAAATCAGAGAGGTAACACTTTAGAATAATAGTCCGTCATTAATAATTAACTATGCAGGAAGTAATGCAGGACTAATGATTAGTACTACATTAAATTTATCTTGGCATAGTCAAATAACAAGAGTTCAGTACATGGAAATGACATACAGTGAGTCTCAAACTCCATTGCTTCCTCCTTCTTATATAAATCTCATTTGTTTAAAAGACCTCAGATGAACAGGCGAATCTCAACATAACACTGACTGTTACGTAACAGTCGGGCTCATTAATATGTACGCCCCCAATATTTGCATATGCCAGCCCATGTTCAAGCATTAGACAAGGGCAGGACATCTGGATGTGCACAGCTGAATCATCAGACTAGGTAAGCAAGCAAGGACAACAGCGAAAAATGGCAGATGGAGCAATAATAACTGACATGATCCATGATAACATGATATTTTTAGTGATATTTGTAAATTGTCTTTCTAAATGCCAAAACAGCCCTGACCCGTCGAGGCATGGACTCCTTTAGACCCCTGCGGTATCTGCACCAAGATGTTAGCAGCAGATCCTGTAAGTTGTGAGGTGGAGCCTCCATGGATCAGACTTGTTTGTTCCGCAAATCCCACCGATGCTTGATTGAGATCTGTGGAATTTGGAGGCTAATTCAACACCTCAAACTCATTGTTGTTCTCTTCAAACCATTTCTGAACCATTTTTTGCTTTGTGGCAGGAGCATTATCCTGCTGAAAGAGGCCACAGCCACTAGGGAATACCGTTTCCATGAAAGGGTGTACTTGGTCTGCAACAATGCTTAGGTAGGTAGTATGTGTCAAAGTAACATCCACATGGATCGCAGGACCCAAGTTTCCCAGCAGAACCTTCTACCATTGCTCCGTGGTCCAGTTCTGATGCTCACGTGTCCACTGTTGGCACTTTCAGCATTGGACAGGGGTCAGCATGGGCTCCCTGACTGGTCTGCATCTATGCAGCTCCATACGCAACAAACTGTGATGCACTGTGTATTCTGACACCTTTCTATCAGAACCAGCATTAACTTCTTGAGCAATTTGAGCAATTTTATATATATATATACAGGTCCGTAGCCAGCCTATTGAAAGGGGGGGTTCTTTTTTTCAAAAAGTGGACCTTTTTGCAGTTTTCTCCTCCTTTTGTATTTAATTATGAGGTTCAAATACTTCATTTTGGTGACCTTTTATGCACTAATTTGTGCTGGATTAGCTTGTCTGCTGGCATCTTAAGGAGCACCTAAAATATTTACTGCATTGTTGTCAAATTGCTTCCTCATGTACCATTTTTAATATATATATATATATATATATATATATATATATATATATATATATATATATATATATATATATATATATATATATATATATATATATATATATATATATATATATATATATATATATATATAGAATATATATTATATATATATAATAATAATATTATAATAATATTATATATATATATATATATATATATATATATATATATATATATATATATATATATATATATATATACACACACACATATAGATAGAATGCCAAGATCAATCGGTAGTTATTGATTTTTCTTAATAGAACGAGACACAAACCTTTTTTCTTTTTTCGTTTTTGCTCCCATTTATTTTCACACATTGATCACACAGTGCATACAAAGTTTAGTCCCAAGTGCGCACAACTGGAGAAATACACGATTGCCTTTGATTTCGTTAGCTAGAAAACAAGTAGGGCCGTACGCAGGGTTTTATATTTACGAGATCACAAAATGTATTATGCAAGGGGGGTTCGGGGGCATGGTCCCCCGAGAAAATTGTGATTTCCTTGGTGTACATATATGCATTTTAAGACGTTTTAAGGCCAACAAATTGGATAACAATAGCTTTAAAACCATGTCAACAAATACATACATGCACAGTTTTGAGGCAGCTTTAATCGCATGTTTGGTAATTTCATGATTTAATTTACAACAGAATAACGACGGTGCATGCCCGTAGTTTCTTTAGCGATTTAGTTAAGCTATAATAAAGTTATATGCAGCGCGCGCCGGCGCATTTGCTCGAGCAATTCTAACGGCTGATTGGAGTTTTACTGACATAGCCAGACAACATTGCTGACCACAGTTCACGGTTGTTCAGCTGAAGCTACCTTTTCCGCGCTCGTTTGACTGGCACCTGGCGCTGAGGAGAAGTCGGAATGCGCGTCTGAAAAGTCTCCCGTTTGTTGTGGTCGTAAAGAGACAGCTCTAAATAAACGCAGCGTTTTACTTGGCGATGTTTTAAAAAAGACATGCTGAATTAGAGACGGTAAAGGTGAGTGGGTCCAATTTCATTGGTCTTTAAAAGTGGGTGGGTCTTGTCCCACCCACATACAATGGTTCCGACGCCCATGTACAGACATAACACTCTCACATAGGCATCGTAAATCAATATACTAATCATTCCAGATAATTTACCTCAAGCGGTCTGCTTTGAATTTTTCAGAGGAATAAGACGCGCAACGAAGGAGAAGCATTTCCATTGGCTCCAGTCTGCCGGTATTGGCCAATCACAAAAGTCGATATTGCACAGCCAATATCACTGAATATCCCACTATGTTTTATTATTATAATTACGGTACGTTTATATGGCTATTATATTGTAGACTATTGAGTGGATAAAATATAGAAATCCTTTTAATTAATTATATATATATATATATATATATAACCCCTACCCCCCATCATTCAGAGGCAATGCTTCTTCACCGTTGCTTTGAAAAAGTGTCTGTTTCTCAATTCCAAGAACGCAGAGAACGGACTTGCGTTCTCGTGGAGTCCGGTCTTGCCAGGCGACCTTGAAAGAACGATCTCGGAAGGACACGAGGACAGAGAACGCATCATTTGAGAATTGAGATGTGCTACGATCTTGTTGTTCAACTGACCGTCCCAGCATATTATAAGTGTCTAATGCACAGTAAATACAACATAACATCACAAACAAATGTCATAACCTGTTAAAAAAAAAGATTTCATATAATTATAGACATTGTTTTCATATAATTATCGCGTGTATTTATGAAAATTAGTAGCCTTTGGCTGTTATGCTTTGTCAATGTTAAGATTATTTTTTATATGTCAATAAAAATACTGCAGGCTTTCTTCAGTTTATCATTTTATTAAAATTAAGCAAAACAAACGGTTTACTTTTACGAGCCGTCACGTATTTGCAAGCTTGTAGCTGGAATCTCACAAGAACTTCAAAGCTTACAGGCTTCCGTACGTCGACTGCTGCAGCGTCTTCTGGGATTTTTAACGGTTCGATTCCCTCAAGTTTGCATTCGATGCATCCTCGATATCAAGAACACATCCGGGTACTTTCATGCGTCCTCCGTTCTTGCGTTCTTCAGTATTGGAATGAACTTCGACGGTTGATGATGACGTAAAGCAAGAACACAAGGACGCAAGATCGCTGAAGAACGCATATTGAGAAACAGCCAGTGTATTGCGCGAACTCTCTCTGAACTGCACGCGCGGCGCGCACACACACGTCCAGCTACAATAATGTATTATATTAATATGAAACAGCAACCCAGAATATTTGTCACAAGCATTGATTAAAACAATGATGACAATAATCACATAAAAAAAAAAAAAAAAAAAACACTTAAATTCTGGGCCTTTGGCAGGACCTTTCGTTCGAACCACGACGTCTGGATGGGAGCATATGTTGTTCTAGAACTTGGATGTACCTTTCAGCATTGATGGTGCCTTTCCAGATGTGTAAGCTGCCCATGCCACATGCACTCATGCAACCCCATACCATCAGAGATGCAGGCTTCTGAACTGAGCGCTGATAACAACTTGGGTTGTCCTTGTCCTCTTTAGTCCGGATGACATGGTGTCCCAGTTTTCCAAAAAGAACTTCAAATTTTGATTTGTCTGACCACAGAACAGTTTTCCACTTTACCACAGTCCATTTTAAATGAGCCTTGGCCCAGAGAAAACACCTGCGCTTCTGGATCATGTTTAGATATGGCTTCTTTTTTGACCTATAGAGTTTTAGCAGACAATGGCGAATGGCACGGTGGATTGTGTTCACCGACAATGTTTTCTGGAAGTATTCCTGAGCCCATGTTGTGATTTCCATTACAGTAGCATTCCTGTATGTGATGCAGTGCCGTCTAAGGGCATCCAGTATGGTTTTCTGGCCTTGACCCTTACACACAGAGATTGTTCCAGAATCTCTGAATCTTTGGATGATATTATGCACTGTAGATGATGATAACTTCAAACTCTTTGCAATTTTTCTCTGAGAAACTCCTTTCTGATATTGCTCCACTATTTTTCGCCGCAGCATTGGGGGAATTGGTGATCCTCTGCCCATCTTGACTTCTGAGAGACACTGCCACTCTGAGAGGCTCTTTTTATACCCAATCATGTTGCCAATTCACCTAATAAGTTGCAAATAGGTCCTCCAGCTGTTCCTTATATGTACATTTAACTTTTCCGGCCCTTTTATTACTACCTGTCCCAACTTTTTTGGAATGTGTAGCTCTCATGAAATCCAAAATGAGCCAATATTTGGCATGACATTTCAAAATGTCTCACTTTCAACATTTGATGTGTTATCTATATTGTATTGTGAATAAAATATAAGTTTATGAGATTTGTAAATTATTGCATTCCTTTTTTATTCACAATTTGTACAATTTCCCAACTTTTTTGGAATCGTGTTTCTATAAAAACATTCCAACACTGATAATAAATCATTATATTAGAATGATTTCTGAAGGATCATGTGACACTGAAGACTGGAGAAATGGTCATGAAAATTCAGCACTGCATCACAGAAATAAGTGCATTCCTTGTTCCTTGTTTTAAAACCTTTTTCCTAAACCCTATCCCAAAAGAAAAGAAAATACAATAGACAAACCTAACTCCTTAACCAAAAACAAACAAAGATCAAACAGTTTACAATAAACAAAAATGGCATCAGACTCCCTTCTTTCCCAAATAATCAGTATTTACAATATATACAACCAGACATCCAAAATTTGAAAGGGCAATCCCAACTCAGCATCAAAAACAGGCAAATGGGTCAAATATAACAAAGTTCCTCAAATACAAACAATTTCAAATCAAACAAACAATAGTGATGACCGATTTCGAAACACATGCTTCATTTGTTTCGAATCAGTGATTCGGAGCGTGTATCAAACTGCCAAAGTCACGTGATTTTAGTAAACGAGGCTGCATTACGTCATCACTGTTTCGAAACATTTCAAAACAGTTCGAAATTTCAGTGGTTCACCGGTAGAGGGCGATGATAAAGTTAACCCATGAATCATGCAGATTCACTGAGAAGCATTGAACAAGTGTCTATGGGTTTTACCTGATCTCTGATCAGTTTTATAAATTTGTAGATGTTTTAATTAGACTTTAGAATACTTAAAATGAATAATGGTAGTTATTAATCCCTTATTGACCTGTTTAGCTTGAGCCATAGAACAGAGAAACAAGCCTTGAAAATTGATAAAAGAACAGATATACAGTCATATATGTAGATATGTAGCCTAATCTTATTAGAGAATTAGTTAATTGCATTTAATAGATTTTACTTTCAATAAAACATTTGCAATATATTTGTAAAAGGTGTTTTTACTGCATGTTTAGTTTGAGTTTTGTTGCATTTACACTCTTTTGACCACTAGGGGTCACCGTGGAGTCAAGTGTCAGATTGTTTCGAAGCCTCGAATCATCACGGCACATTTGATTCAACTGCTTCAGTGTTTTACGAAGCCTCACTCTGCCCATCACTAACAAACAATACTCACAGTCTCTAACACTCTTAACACACACACAGATTCTGCACTATACAACCAGCACTCTGCTCAAACAAAAGATCTCTCTTCCTCTAGAGGAAGTGATGACATGCTTTTTAAAGTACTGTGCACCAATCAGGAGACAGCATCAATCAGCCTGCAGGAACCAATCAGGATGTTTCTAGACAGACACAAACGGAGACACTCGCAGAAAAACAGAAACCGAACAAAGCACAACCACATGGTCGTAACAAACCCACTATCATTTCAGTAAACTCACATTTGGTCTGGCTCCATTCTGGTAATGTAACGCTCATTTTTCAACATCCAATCAATACCTGATGGATCACTTTGTGCCCTACATTTTTTCTCATTGAATGACTCTGTTAACTCTGAAATGTGTTACACCACAGAAGAAAAAATGGGTTGTAAATGGCTATTTACACTGACATTAAACCAGTCTAAGAGGGTTTGCTGGTCTTAGGTCTCGCAGGCAAGTGTTGAGCTGGTCAAGTGCCCAGGACCCCTTTACAACCATCAAAGTGACTATCTAGCCACCTTGATTTAAATGTTTTTTTCAGCAGGCACTCTATCCAGCTTATACAGCATAATGTAGGGCACTTACGTACACAACATTGTACATATTATTATTATATATTATATATATATATATATATACTGTACATACTAATTCATTATCTAGGACAGTATACTGTAGTGAGAAAGTGAGAGAGATAAATAAAGAGGTCACACTCTGCCCTTCTGTTTCATTAATGCAGTCAGTCAGTTACTTCTGCCGTTTCCAACCACATCTGAAGTTATCTGCATTAATCAGACAGATGTGAATCTTATAATAGGGGAGTTTTTGGCAAACCAGGCAGGTCAAACTTCGTACAGCTCACACCTCAAAGAATCTGTGAGCCGTCAAGGGAATAACATGTGCGCTTTCTTTCCAATCATAACATCACATTGATATTCAGCACACTGGTCTCATCCTAACACATCCATCGAAATAAACTGATAAACAGTTGCATACAACAAACCCGATGTGAACTGAAATTAACATGAAATGAACCATCATATTAACCCCCATAAATGCTGTTATCGTGCTTCTGGAGAATATCATTTCTTGATTAGAGGGGAACTACAAATGCCCGTTGCATTCAAGCTTACCGTCTGGTGTGATAATTAGATGACAGTTCTGGGAGCAGGAAAGGTCTTGGAACCTGAAGTGGAGGTTTGATTAAGGATGCATAATGTAAACCCGGCGCTGATGCATATTGATGCGGGACTCTGGTGTTACGTGGCCACCTCAGATACTTCCTGAGTTGATTCCTGCCCCCCAATTATCTCCAAATGTGTCTCACTGATTGAGGAGGAAGGAAATGAAAGCTAAAAGAACAACTAACTGGATCTGAATTAAAGAACATCAGGCCTGTACGGAGAACGCACACAAATAACTTTCACTTAGTCTCTTGCAGACTGTGGCCTTTCGCAGCTGTGCAGAGTATGGTGGTGGGTGTTTCCACGGTCTCACACGAGATCCATTTAAAGTGTGATAATGACTAAAAATACTATCTGTTCGCAGTACATCAGGGAGTTAGCTGTCATGCTTCACACACACACACACACACACACTGAGCAAGGTCTGTTGAGGGACTCTCTACTTTGCAGTGGTTCAATGATGCTTTTTAGTGCAAAATGTTTTACCCTCGTACATTTGAAAAGCAATTAAAGCCTACAGTTGAAATACTATAACTTATTTTGTGTGGATCATCATCAAATCAATTAATTCATACTTTATTAAAGCACTATGGTGACATTCTTAGGACAATTTATTATTTTATGTTTTGGCAAATTTATTTGATCTCATTCGTATGTTGCTTTCTCATGAGATCGGGTTGATGATACTATGGCTTTTCAGATACAACACCATATTTACACTAGTTTTTAGTGGGGGTGTAACAATAAATCGTGTCACAATACATCGCAATACAAAAATGCATCGATATGTGTCGTGAATATTGACAAACTGTATTGTGTATAGAGCACCCAAAATGAAAATGACTGTGTAAGGGAAAAAACTTTTTCAGAGTTTACAGAGTTTTAGTGTCAGTATTATATTAAACTAATATAAATAATGTTGAATATAAATTTAGCATTTTAATCAACAGTTAATTTTTGTTAACATTTTACCATATGTTTTGGAGTATCGCAATAATATTGTATTGTACGTTCAGTATCGTGATATGTATTGAATTGTGACATGAGGGTATCGTTATACCCGTAGTTTTTATACAATCCGTGGTTTTGGACTTACAGTATATCAATGTCTTTTGAAGTATATTGGAATAGCAGGTAAATATTGTGTTACTTGAATATGGAAATAATGCAGTACCATGATCAAAATACCATGGTGTTAACCTTTGATATCACTGTACTAATGTTACCGCCAGTGTATTACTTTTTCACGTTATGTCAGATGGTAATAACACTAAACTCACAAGGTTCTTTACCAAAAAACATGTTATTACCATAAAACATGGCCAATCAAACATGTTAATACAGTGATGCCATGTCCCAAAAAACAAAAAAAAAACAAAAAAAAACAGTTATGGTACCTTTTTGTAGTGTTCAGACTTGCATTAAAATGTTAACCTATAAGAATGACAATACTGAAACAAATCTACAACACTGAATGTATATAATCATTTTAAGGCTGAAGTGATAAAAACCTGTTCAAGATCAAATTTGGAAATTCAATTTGCGACTCCTTCAAATGACCTTGGCAAACAGTAACTGTGATATGGCAGTAACATTTAAAGACTCAGTAATGAGTCTAGCCTTTTAAATAAATCACAACGCTGTGCTTTAGAGTCTTTAGCAGATTTACTTGACTTTTGTTGTAAAACTAAAGTACATCAGTTGTAGTGGAAAATAATAAAAATACATTGATAAATATGCACACACTGTTTTCTGTTTTAAAGGGATAGTTCACCCAAAAATGAAAATTTGATGTTTATCTGCTTACCCCCAGTGCATCCAAGATGTAGGTGACTTTTTTTCTTCAGTCGAACACAAATTATGATTTTTAACTGCAACCGCTGCTGTCTGTCAGTCAAATAATAGCAGTAGATGGGAACTTCATCTATAAGAGTGAATAAACCTTGCTTAGACAAATCCAAATTAGACACATTAATGTCCTAAGACACGAAACGATCGGTTTGTGCGAGAAACCGAACATTATTTATATAATTTTTACCTCTAATACACCACTATGTCCAACTTCGTTCAGCTGCCTGTTAGTGAGGTCAAAAAACGCGTTCTGAAGACAGAAGTGATGTCTCGCCCATATACTTCAATGAGCGCGAGACATCACTTCCGTTGTCAGAGCGTTTTTTGACCTCACTAACAGGAAGCTGAACGGAGTTGGACATAGTGGTGTATTAGAGGTAAAAATTATATAAATACTGTTCGGTTTCTCGCACAAACCGATCGTTTCATGTCTTAGGACATTAATGTGTCGTCACGAGCCGCAGGGTTTAATTTGGATTTGTCTATGGAAGTTTTTTCCACTCTTATTGTTCAAGTTCCCAATCACTGCTATTATTTGACTGACAGACGGCAGCGGTTGCAGTTAAAAACCATAATTTGTGTTCGACTGAAGAAAAAAAGTCCTCTACATCTTGGATGCCCTGGGGGTAAGCAGATAAACATCAAATTTTCATTTTTGGGTGAACTATCCCTTTAAAATATTTGAAACTGGTATATTATATATATATATATATATATATATATATATATATATATATATATATATATATATATATATATATATATATATATATATATATATATATATATATATATATATATATATATTTGATGAATATTCGGGATTATTTGATGGATATAAAGTTAAAAAAGAACAGCATTTATTTGAATTAGAAATCTTTTGCTGAATAAAATATGAAATTTTACTGACCGCTTCTAAACAGTGTATACTTGATATAAATCTGTCGTATGCCTCCATATCATCATAAAATATCATCATAAAATTTGTGATGTTAAATATTCCTGCTCTGAAAATAAGTCCTAATAACTTATACAATGTTTCTTCTCTAGCTATATATATATCTTCTTTTAACAATGTTGAGATCATTTTTACTGGAAAACGAGACAAAAACAATGATGCTTGCAGTGAAATTAGAAGCTGTCTTTGAAGTCTCCTGAATTACCACAATGATGCATCATACAAATCTTATTAGCTTGCTTTTATTTAATAGGTTTAAACATAAACAGGATGAAATTTGTGTCATCATCAGGATGTTCCTGCTGTGGGCTTTAGTGCTGATGGACAGGAATAGCTGCAGCAGGAGTCTAGTTAATTAAACTGATAACAATGTCTGCCTCATTACTGAAAAATGCTGTGTCATGCTCCTGATGTCCGCTATTGATCACCGCAGCTACAAGCCCCAACAGATGCACACACACACACACACTGATTTCCTTGAACACACTTGAGATTCTCACATTTCTGCTGCCTCGTTCTCTCCTTCAGCTCACACTGCCTCTACCTTTCATATGCTCTTTCTCTCACTGGAGCACGTACACACACGCACACGCAGGTTTTGACAGCACATTCATCACCTCCTCTATTTTCAGTGCTTTAATTAGCTCTGCACTTAAAGCCGCTGTCATTGTGCCTCTGTGGCACATGGTGCTCGTGTCAAGAGGCGTTCATGCATAGGGCTAGAATTGGTGTGTGTGCGAGTGTGTGTGTAGGTGTCAGAGGCTTCACCTTTGCCAGTGAGGAGGTGAAGTGAAACGTACTTATCAACTTGTTCAATGAGCCTCAGTAAAATTTGTTAACTTTTTTGCTTGAGAAGAATAAAAACAATACTTGTCTCAGTTCATGTGCACCTTCTTTCACTGTTAATATCATCTTTGACGTTTTATTTTTTTTCTTGTTTTAAAAATGACCTATTATGTCCTTTTTTTTCAAAGTCTTGATTTTGTTTTTGGGGTCTACTGGGATATATTTTCATGCATGAATGTTCAAAAAACACATTATTTTTCGCATATTTCACAGTATTGCACCTCTCTTTCTAGGCTGTCTGTAACGCTCTGAAACCCTCGTTAGCCAACTATACTGTAGCTCTGGGTATACTTCTTTTTATTATATTTTTTTTTTTCTTTTTTTTTCGTGTACTCAAGCGTACGCACACAGTCGAATGCACAGCCTTGCAAAGTATGCTTCATTCGACTCGTACGCATACACAGGCATTCGGCGTATGCGCAGTTTTGTGCAATATCTTGCCACGACTTACAACCCATGTAAACATCTTTGGGTTCTTTCATAGAGATGTACAAATGAGGGTACTTTGTAACCTCTTTGCACAACTTCGCATTGTCACTGTAGCTTGCATGCATTCTGGTCTAGTCTGTTTATGCAGGTTTTCTTCGACTGCCTTGTGAATCGATGCCCTCCGGGCATGGTTGCCACTTTGTGGATAAACTAATTACTGCAAAAAAAAAATTAAATGAGCATGTTCGACCTGCGCGTACAAGTATGTGTGGTTACAAAATCTGCCGGTGCCCGTATAGTATGCAGATACTCTTCTGATGATGAAATTTGTGTCACGCGCACTTTACCCTGTCCATTGTGCGAGTAAAAAGTGAAGTATACTTTGGGTTTAAAGGGATAGTTCATCCAAAAATTAAAATTATCCCATGAATTACCCACCCTCAAGCCATCCTAGGTGTATATGACTATCTTCTTTCAGACGAACACAGTCAGAGATATATTTTTAGATATAAGTCCTTAGTCCTCTAATAGGGGCCGCATTTTGAAGCCAAAAATGCATCCATCCATTAAAAAAAGTAATCCATACAATTCCAGGGGGTTAATAAAGCAAAGCAATGCATTTTTGTAAGAAAAATATCCATATTTAAAACTTTATAAATTCAAATAACTAGTTTCCGGCGGACGACCATACATATATGGAGATCTTGAATAGATTAATTTAAAGAAATTACTACTACTACACCTACACGTGATCTCATTAAGGATATGCGACCATGTTACTACGGTTTCAGGGAACAGGCGTGACTAGATTCTCCCACATCCTGCCTCTATGAAGCCCCTCCTTTCAAAAAGCACAATGTGCTCTGATTGGTTAGCTGGATTGGTGTGTTGTGATTGGACAGGTCAGTTGGACATGGTGACAACACTTAGCCAGGCCTCGTCCACTTTATTTTGTGTATGTCTTGGGCAGGAAATATTTAAATGAGGAGTATTGTGACGTGTTTGTTCCTAGAAGAAAACTCAAGTCTACAATGGAGGCATTTCAGGGAGTTACAGAAACAGTAACACTGATATTGAGAATAACTCCTGCTGGAGTGACTTTGTGCTTTGGAACTTTTCAGACCTTTATATATCTCAAATAGCAATATTACACACTAAAGAAAGTTGAAAATGTAAAAAAAAAAAAAAAGCAAAATAGGCAATCCTCTTATAGCATAGCATAATCCTCACAGCATTTTTATTAGATTTAGAATTTGTAAGAATTTGCAAAAGGGGTATGAAAATAAACATGTATAATAAAATAAATGGGTCTGATGGCGCTCACTAAGCGAATGCTGAACGCAGTTGGACATAGTGGTGTATTAGAGGTAAAAAATGATATAAATACTGTTCGGTTTCTCGCACAAACCAATCGTTTCGTGTCTTAGGACATCAATGTGTCATCACGATCCGCAGGGTTTAATTTGGATTTGTCTGTGCATGTTTTTTGACTCTTATAAATTGTGTTACCATTCACTCGCATTATAAGACTGACAGACGGCAACGGTTTGAGTTAAAAATCCTCATTTGTGTTCTGCTGAAGAAAAAAAGTCACCTACATCTTGGATGCGCTGGGGGTAAGCAGATAACTATCAAATTTTCATTTTTGGGTGAACTATCCCTTTAAACAACATTATGCAAATGAATAGCGCTATGAATTTTTCATCATTTGCAGTACTCACCTAGGCCAAATTATCTTCAAAATATAATTCCCCAAAACTTTAACAATGAAAAGTTCAATGCAAAACATAAGTTGTCAGTCAATCACATGGTATAATGCACATTTGGATTCTACAGCTGTTACTGCAAAACATCCATTCATAACAATAAACCAGAAAGCTAATGATTCTTCACACAAGGCATTAATATTTTTCTAGACATGAACTGGTAAGAGTTTAACACTGCATGATTCTGTGTCTTCAAAGATAAACGTTCCATTTTAAAACTCCCGCAGGTATTCATTAAAATATTATAATTGCTACTGCCTTAGACTTGCACTGTTTGTAGTACTTTGCTTCTCTGATTTGCTTCATTGCTCTGAGATCATTCATGTATTTGTTGCTCTTTTAGAGAAAGCTTCAGCACAAACATCTGTCATGGGCTCTTGTGAGCAGTGTACCTGGGTCACTGCTGACCAAATGCCAATCAAAACACTCTTTTGAATGTTCATGAGGAAGGGGAGATAGGGATTTATATCTTTATATCTACAGGCCTTTTGTAGGCAAGACTTTAAGGTATGTGTCTATATAGATATTGACTTACAAAAATATACCCACTCTAAGAAATATTCACTGCAGTACAAAGTGTGAAAACATTTTGTTCCGTTCTCTTTTAAAACTTGTTCAGAACTTTTGTGATGTTCAATATGGAGAAACTTCCTGATTGGCAAATACTGTATATGTATAAATTAAATTAAAATTGCAGCCTTGATCTGCATGGCAGAATTTCATTATTACCAAAGCCAAAATAGGCTAAAATCCCTTAAAGGGGACCTATTATGTAAAATTCATTTTTATATTGTTTTAAACATTTTTTAATATTGTTGAAACATTAAACAGATTTGTTACTATTAATAATTGTCAGGCCTCTATAGAACGCAGTGTTATGTGTGAGAAGCCTTTCAACGGGCAGCTGGGAACAACATGATTGACAGGTCCATGTGACAACTCCATTAATTTCATCATTTCATGGGAGATGGTGGGAGTACTTAATTTAGTTGTAAATGTTTGTGAGTCCATTACGTTTTCGTCTCTCAACCCACTTTGGGACACTTTGAGCATTAGCAGCATTCAGCATCACATTCAACAACATGCTTAAGATCAATCAGAGATGATTGAGATATCACGCAGACAGATGCAAACACTCACATGTAAACAGTGAGACTTTAGGCAGAATGCGTGAATTAGTCTGTTGGTGTAATTAATCTCGCCGCCATGCTAATTTAGCTGGTGTTCTCATTAGGTTTGAATAAAGGGCTTGGCTTTTGTCAGATAACTTTGTCACTGCCATGTGAATCTAATTGTTACTGAAGCGAGATTTATTTTTTGATTTTCTTAATCTGAGTCCTTACAATGCTTAATCAAATAAATGTCAGGGGAAAAGGGTATTAGATCTAATCCATTTCCCTGAAGTTTCCAATAATAAAAAAGTGAAATTCTTGATTAAATAGCAAGATACAGTAGTGCTCCCATGTACAAAATCGTGGAGCTCTCAGAGTAAAGTTTTTGTTGTATTTACTGTCATTTGTTTTTGTGCGTCACGTTAGGGCAACCGTAAATGCAAACATTAAGTATGATCGGGTTACTCTGATAAAGCTAAGAGAGAGCATTCGAAATTTGCTTTTTCACCTCAGTATTTTGGACTCCTTCCTATTTCGTGATGTCGGTGCAACGCCAGGCCAGGTCCGAGCAGGGGCTTTTCCTGACAACCTGAACCCAATGCGGAAAGCGCTAGGTGGGGAGGAGCCGAGGTCTTGGTTTGCAGAGGAAGACTAATGCTCCTGGTCATACTGTTTGCAAATGTTTAGTCTTTGGAAAATGAAATGGATGGATACCTATGCAGCGATACTGTCAGGAATGCTCCATGCTGTGTTTTTGTCAAATGTGGCTAGGAGATACAACCCCAGACGAGTCCATAACACCGGAAGGCTATCTCATCTTCAGGGCCGACCTTAATGCTGTGGAGTGTGGAAAAACCCATGGCAGAGGAACAGCCATTTTCGTCAAACAGTCCTGGTGCACAGACAGTAAGGTTATTTCTTAATTTTGTTATGGGGAGGTGGAATATTTAACTTTAAAGTGTATTTACCCAGAGAACTGAAGAGACTGCACTAAATGAACTGCATAACATGATCAAGGAGCATGAGAACATCCCTGATGCTGCTCTCAGTATCCTGGGATATTTTAACAACTGTAATCTCTGGAAAAACATCCCAAAACTCTATCAGTTTATGACTTTTCCTACCAGAGGAAACAATACCCTATAACAATACCCAATACCACCTACTATAGCAATGCTGTTAAAGCCTACAACAAACCCAGTCACAATTAGAGCCGTTAACACATAGACTGGTAAACCTGCAGGGCTGCTTAGAGGATACAGATATGAATATCTTCAAGGAGGCTACAGATAATATTCATGATTACACAGAAACTGTCAGTGATTATATCAACTGGTGTACTTCCATCTGCATCCATTCCAGAACTGTTCATGTTTTTCCAAATCAAAAGCCCTGGTTTAATGGGGATATACGCTTGAAGATCAAGAAAAGATGGGCAGCTTTCAAGTCAGGGGACCAGAGAGGAGTACAAGCAGGCCCGATATGAGTTACGAAAGTCCATCAGAGTTGCAAAAGTGGCATATTCCCAAAAACTTGAAAGATACTACCTGCAAAATAATTTGCCAACTACAGGAGAAACACAAACTGGACTGAGACCTGAGACACCACCTTACCTGACAGACTCAACCGTACTAGAACTGACAGACTGAGTACAGGCATATTTTTTCTGCAACCCAGAGGACAATGCTTCCCAGGTGACACACAGATGGATTTTGAAGGTTCTGAAGCAGGTAAACACCCGCAAGGCGGTGGGACCTGATTATGTAACACAAAAAGTCCTGAAGGTCTGCGCTGAACAATTGGCAGGGGTGTGCACAGAAATCTTTAACTGGTCTCTTATTCAAGTTCTCTATTATCATACCGGTCCTTAAGAAACTAGACACATCTACCCTGAATGACTTTAGCACTAACATCAGTTGCCATGAATGAAAAGTGAAAGTGAAGGCCAAGTATGGTAACCCAAACTCAGAATTTGTCCTCTGCATTTAAATCTATCCAGTTACTGCACACACAATAGGAGTAGTGAGTAGTGGACACACACACCCAGAGCAGTGAGCAGCCATTTTTGCTGTGGCACCCGAGTAGCAACTGGGCATTAGGTTCTTTGCTCAAGGGCACCTCCATCATTTCCCACTTGTATTGAGATTCAAACCCACAACCTTGGGTTACCAGTCTGACTCTCTAACCATTAGTTCATGACTGCCCCCTAGAGAAACTGGTACTTACTGTACATACATTAACTCTGTGGTTCCAGACTCTGCTGTTCCCCTACAGTTTGCTTGTTGCCCCAACAGATCAGTGGATGATGCAGTGGTCATAGATTTCCACTACACACCACAACATCTGGACTGCAGTGGAACACATGTAAGGATGCGCTTCCTGGATGATAGTTCTGCCTTCAATACTATCCGGCCAGAAAAGCTAATCGGGAAGCTGACAGATGGGGTCCCAACTCCCACCTGTAATTGGATTTTGGACTTTCTCACTAATAGAGCACAGAAGGAGAGGATGGGAGGCAGGGTCTCTGCTGAGCTCTCAATTTGTACAGGAACACCACAGGGCTGTTGTCTCAGCCCCAAACTCTACCCCATGTATACCTTTGACCAGGGCTTGACGTTAACACCCACCAACCCACCAAATACAGGTGTATTTCAGCAGTGGCGTGCAATGACTGAGACAAATCAGACACAATTATTTGTTATATTTAGCAAATAATTGTTTAAAACTTACTCTGGGGTCTGTCCCCATCCACGAGAAGACCAGCCTGAGTTTTATTGCCCCAAAGTATGTGTGTGGAAAAGCAGAGACAAAGAGACAAGCCTCAAAACAGACTTTCCTGCATTCATTTATAGACAAGCTGTTCTATAAATGAACATGCATATCCATAGGAAATGGCATCCATTATTACTGTTTGTTGTATTGTACTCAGTATTGTATTCACGTTTTATGATACATGTAATGTAACTTCAATTATGCCATGTTTAGTGTCTATGGGTTCATATCGAGAAGACTTAAATGCTTGTGTATACGATATGTCGATACCTGTGCAACACATCAGTATTACAAGAATTTTTAATAGTTCTTCTTCAACAACTTAAATCGTGCTCGGTCATAAAAGCCCCGACAGGAGGGATGTTGTCGCCCGGAAATTCAACCTTCTCATTGGTCAGGTCAACCCTAAGAGGTGTGACTTTGACCAGAGGTTAAAAGCCAGTGCACAATGCACCTCCCTCTCTCTCTTGCTTCTTTGGACGACTGAAGAGACCCCTTTGCTGCAGGCTCTTCAGGCCTACGCCTGTGGGCCTGCGACCCAGCCATGTGCTCATCTATGAGAGAGAAAAAGACTTCATTCCCCACTAAGATTCAAACTAACCATGCAAGTTTGTTATCGCTTCTTCATTCAACACAGAAGACATCGATTGCAACTTCAATACCATCGGACTGAATTCTCAAGACTTCCAACGTCAGCAATATATCCAGATGCTCTTCAAAAAGGCAGAGGCCTGATGCAAGTATAGTACGATATATTAAATTGCTGCTATTTAGTAAAAATTGTGAGTTTTATGATGAATACTGATGATTCTTTACTGTTTTTTGGTTTCTTCATAGCTCCTACTGTTTCCCACTTCCAGTTTCACTCTATCATTTATCATTTTACCCATTTATGTGTGACTTGTGTGTATGTTTGTTAGTTAGCTATGTGTTTGTGATTTAGTTAATAAAACTTGTGCAAAATACATATTTGGTTCTGATACTCTGTCTGCAATGGATTGCTACTTAAATGATCAGATCTGATTACCAGCTCTGTAAATTCTTATTACAAAGCACTGTAAATGCTAAGAAAGAATAATTTTTCTGTGGCCATGAAAAATACCATTCTCTTAGAATTAATAATCAATACCGAGTGTTCACAGGATTAACTGAGTTATTGATCGTAATTTTAATGTAAATTAAAGCTACTTCAAGTTAATCTGATTAACTGATTCAAATATTCATAATTATCTCATAATTAACAATCATAGTGAGTTATGAATAATTATTAATATTTCCCCTTTGAGCTAATATCGCTACAGGCGTGTAATGCAGTCACTCCTACTAGCCACTTTCGCGGGTTGAATTTTATATATGATATATAAATTTTTTCAATTGTAGTCTTTTAAAAAAGGCATCTGAAATAATAAACTAAGTGCAATGCCGTGTTGTCAAAAATACTGATTTTTCAATACATATAAATACTGAAATATCTGAAACGCTTCCAGTACTCATTTTCTGCAGAATAGATACATGATACCATCTGCTCTCTCTCTCTCTCTCTCATCTCTCCGACTCGACACACAAACACTCCTCCCCACACTCACTCCTTTTATTTGCTACTGATGAATATTATTGGTGTTACAGGGGTTGAATTTCGGCATGGGATTGCATGTATTGCACATAATTTGACTCATTCCCGCAGACCCAAAATGTGCGCATATAAAGCTGCCTCTCAGTACTAAATTGAGTTGTTTTTCAATACTTATTACACTTTAACAGTCAAATGCACACAATATAATATCAAAATACTGATGAGTATTAACAGTCGGTATGTGTTAAGTGAACAGTTGAGAAAGAAAACATGTGTAACAGTATAATGTAATGTATGTCAGATCTTAAAGTGACAGCAGCCTAATATACCTGCTGCCAAATTATGAAATAATAAAAGCATCTATAAAGCAGTTTTTCCCCAGGATATCATTGTCAAAACTGTGGCCAGTGAAAATGCTGAGTGGCTAGTAACTTTGGTAAACCACTATCCACAGTGGCTGGTAAGCAAAAAGTTATGGTCAAGCCCTGCCTATGACTGTGTCTCCACCCAGTACAACACTGCCATCATTAAGTACGCAGATGGAACAACTATTCTGGGTCTCATGTTGTTCAACAACATTCTTTCCTATTGAGCAGACAATGACCTCATCCTCAACATAGACAAGACCAAGGAAATAATGATGGACTTAAAGGGAACACCCACCAATTCCACCAAGTGTTTAAAACGTATAATTTGTATTCATTAAAATTACTAAAAACAGACATATTCAAATTACAAAGCTTGTTAGTTCCTGTTGGTAATTTGAATATGTCTGTTTTTAAATGTTAAAAGTAATTTTAATGAATACAAATTATACGTTTTAACCACTTGGTGGAATTGGCAGACGCTCCCTTCATCATGCGCCGTGGTAACGCGTCAAATCATTCACAAGTATAAATATGAAGCTATTTTGCACGTAGGTGATATTGCATTAATATTTCATGTCGATATACGGTGGTTACACTGTTTAAACTAATTGTTGTATTGATATTACTGCCGACTCTATAGAACAGTGGCAAGGAAAACTAACTGTACCGAGCTCTTAGAGCCCCCTAGTGGTCGGGAGCATTTCCGTTATGTTGTGTTGTGGCTTGTTTCCATTGTGTTGTGGTTTTATTCCGTTGTGTTGTGGCTTGTTTCCATTGTGTTGTGGCTTGTTTCCATTGTGTTGTGGCTTTATTCCGTTGTGTTGTGGCTTGTTTCCATTGTGTTGTGGCTTGTTTCCATTGTGTTGTGGCTTTATTCCGTTGTGTTGTGGCTCAATTTTGTTGTGTTGTCAACTTATGTTTGCTTTTTTAATTTCGTTGTGTTGTGCACTAGGCCACCGTAGATATGAATAAATGTTGGCAAATTATATTTTAATGGATTGTTATTGCTGCTTCCATAGACATCAGTGTATATTTCATTGGATGTTGCGTCGCGACACGTGACACCACAGGATATCGAGTCGGCCGACAGCTCCAGATATTTAGCATGCTAGATTATTTAGCATGCTAGATATTTGTCTGCAAGTTGTCGGTGACGCGTCAGCGAGCATCTTTGATGTGTCATTGAGTAGTTCACACATAAAGATTGGCATGCGCTAATCACTTGCTGATTTTCCCCCGATCACAGCCCAACCTGTCGACGAGCTTGTTAACTTGCAAATCAGGCTTAAATCAGGCTTAAAATCCTGTAGTATAAACTTGGCATTAGACGACAAATTTAGATTTTAAATTCAATATTGATTTAAACAGAACTCATTTTCAGTATGAAATGTAAGTACATTATAAGTAACTGTAATTAAATTACCTAAAAATGAACAGTAATCCCTTACTCTACTTTTTCAGTGCATAAGTAATTTAATTACTTAGTAACGCTTTACACCCAACACTGCATGTGTCATCAAACCTGACTGGACCAGAAACACTGTTGCCACAGTGAAGAAGGCCCAACAGCGGATTTATTTCATCAGACTGGTAAGGAAGGCCGGACTCAGCCGCCGCCCCCCTCACCCAGGGCTGCTGAGGACCCGCAGAGAGCATTCTCACAAATGGCATCATTGTCTGGTTTGGGAGCACCACCCAGGCAGAGAGGAAGGCTCTTCCAAAAGGTTATAAAGACTGCAGAGAGGATCATTGGAGCTGATCTCCCATTCATGAACACTTTATATACACAACGCTGCAGGAAAAAAGCACAGGACATCCTCAGGGATTCATACACAGCTCATTTGTTACTCAGGCATAAACACTCAGTATATAACCTGAGACACGACAGTATCATTACACATAAAGCATGTTTTTATAACAGTTTCTTTCCAGCAGAGGCGCAGGAAGTAGGGGTGCTGTTTTCCCCGGATTGTAAATGCAATGCAAATTTTTGTTATTCTACATTTATTCATTTTTAGCGTTTAGTTATTTATTTGCAATAAACACGTGAACTGGGCTATTATTTATATGTTTGTTAATTTATTATTTATTTATTATGTTTTTTAAAACATACTCACAGAGTGTGACGTGATATTGTGACCGTTTCAGTGTGCATAGAAAGAATTCACCTGCTCTACTCCTGAGCGCAAGTCTACCTTCGGTGTTGTGTAAGGTAGGCAGGATTTTTGCGTCGTTTTTATTTCCTGTCGCTGTGCAGGTTCTTTTATTGTGTATGACAGTGTAATCAGCTCAATAACTCTTTTATTTAAAGGCTTAGTTTATGTCACTTAGAGCGGTCAGTTGCATTACGATTGAAAGCAGTATCAATAGTGTCAAAAATGTGTTGTGCAGTCAAATGTCCAGGTGTGTATGCTGTTTAGACGAGTGTTCGCACCATTACACTTGTTTGCTTCGTGGAGTTTTTATGTGTTTTAATGACTCGGTTTTGTTTCTTATTCAAATTCAAATGCGATGACCCCAACACCCCCCACATTTTGGTTGAAAATGGCATTGTGTAAATGCCTCCAACGTTTTATTAAAGTACCTTCACAAAAATAGACAGGAAAGACTTGAGATTGCAAGAGCATAATTTATAGGTCAATGATCAATGATCATTAAATAAAGAAGAATAAGAGTGCAATGTCTATTTTCACATTGTAGGAGCAGAATCAATTAAATCAATGTGACATTGATTTTTTATGAAATCAATGTCACATCAACAATAATAGTTACAATATTTTACTGACAGATCATTATTTGTAATGCACACACATTTACATTTAATCATTTAGCAGACGTTTTTCTCCAAAGCGACTTACAAATGAGAATAGGAGAAGCAATTGTAGAAGTACACACTCCCTGGAAACCTGCTATACAAAGGTTTATGAAAGTTGCAAAATGACTAAAATCAAATTAATCATTTAATTTGCAACACTGTGAGGAAAATAGCACTCACCCAGAGTTTGCACTACAAATGATCATAAATTATTATTTATTTATTTTTTTTTTCAGTTATTCAGTCATGCTCTATTTAAATCTAAAAGTGAAAGCTATTTGATATTTACTTTTTTCACACACAAAGCAAAAAAAAAAAAAATCTCCATTTTCATGGTTTGGTATTTCACAAAAAATGTCAAAATATTTTAACAAAAGTAAAAAATGGTCTACATTTTATAATATAATCATACAGTGTACGACATGACTTATGGTTTCTTATGCATTCAATCAAGTACATTCAGTCAGTCCGTGGCAGATTCTGCATGTGTTTGCCGCACATTAATAGTCTGTGCACTGTTGAAGCAGCCATCAGTGCTCTCGGGGCAGAAACGAGCCGTTTGATGGAGTGCTAGGGACACACACATGCTGACTGCTGCATCAAGGGACTGGAGTGTCTGTGAGGGCAGATGTGCCTGGAGGCCAGATAGACCAGCAAAGACTCGCTGATTGGATGGAAACAGAAGCAAGGAAAAGGACGCCGCTTTCTCCATCACAAGGCCGGTATGGACAGATGCCAGATGCTGAGACAAAGACAAACTTGGCTTGCCGTCAGTGAAAGACTGAACTCATCCTACAATCTTGCTCTCCTTCCCAGAAACATTGTCTGCTGACAATAGTACAGGAAGTGAGGCTCCGTTCACAGTGCAGAGGTTACAGGGATGAAAACTCTATATTGCGTTTTGCCGCATTGTAATTTAACCGAATGACTCCTCAGAGATTGAAAAATGATTGACAGGTGACAGAAAGTAAATGAACTAGAGCAGAACTGCAGCTATAAATTAAAGCAACAAAGATGCCTGTCAAAACAACAGGGTTGGAGAGCACCAAGCTATGCGGAAACAGAGATGGAGATGACAGACACCAGTGGGGTGTGGGGTCTGTTCTCTTACCAAGAATTTTGCGAGAGTGACAAATATTCAACTGGCATCCTGTACATCATATAACTTGAAAACACCCAAAAGGAACATTATGAACAAAGCATTCCTGGCAGAACCATTTAACAAAACAAAAGTTTTGGAAACAACTAAAACACTCCCTTCTGGATAAGCTGGATAAAACGGCCAACCTGCCTCTGGGCTGTTCCTGAGTCTCATCTCATCGTTGTCTCTTTTTAACACACTCCAGATTGCAAACTGCAATCTAATAAAACTAAGTCACTCAAGTAAAGTAAAAATGTCAGATTGTCTAATCAAAGCCGCTGATAAAATCTGCGATGCACCTTCAAAAGAAACAGACTTAAAAGGCACTATCTGAATACAAAGAGTCACAGGCATAAGAAAAGACACAACATTTTTGAATAAAGGTAATCATGGACAGACAGCTAAATTTTTCAAAAGAGTTTCTTTGAACTGAACAGAATTCCAGGAGAAAGAGTTTTAGAACATTACACAAAGTGAAGATGCTTGAAATGCTTATTAAAAGGGAGAAAACACATGGCAAAGAAGGTAATTTTAAAGATGAAAAATATAAACACAAAGGATATCAAGAGCCTGAAGTCTTTTGCTTCTTTATTGGTTTATTTGCTTCTCTTGTGTTGGAAAGGACTCTTTTTCTCAAAAGTGTATATAAAAGTTGCATTCAGTGTGTTCACAATGAATTCTTTGCTGATCTTGACTAATAGATCAATAGGTTGGAGAAAGTTATTCATTAGCATTCTCAATAATCTCAATAGCAGATGCTATAGGATTTGAAATCTTCACGATTTGATGAACACAATCTATATGTGATTAGAAATATGCCATCTTTACTCATGGGAGCTCAGTTCTGGACAGTTTTTGAGCCAATCACCTGAGATGGCCATGTCATTGGACTTATTTACTAGTCACATAGTGCCCGAATGCATGTGCATATACCCTGCATAGCCAGTTATAATTTTACCTACAGTAGTTTATAAGTTTAAAAAGTTGACAAGCAGAATCTGCAATCAAATGACACAGAAAACCAAATTTTTAAATATTCAACACATTCATATTCATGTACATGAAAAAAATAAAAATAAAATGCATGATAGGGCAAGTGACAGTTCTGTCAGACAACCATCATAATTCCTTCAATATACTGTAGATTTGATCATTTAAAGCTCCATTTTTTATTTATTTATTTTTTTTAATGAAATTTGAAATCACATCTACTCACATTAGCATTTTGTCCAAAAGGATAACTAAAAATGAGGCTATATATATTATATATATATAGCCTGTTTTAGCCTGAAATTATCTGTTGTTGATTTTATGTGTCATGTTATGGTGTTATTGCTGATAATTGTATTTAATGTATTTGGTACACCACATTGGTCAGGAAGATTCTGTTGTTTTTAATAGTGCTTTAAAAATAAATAAATGTAATGAATTTAAATTAAATTAAATTAAATTAAATGATTGTTGAGTCCAGACTAATGGGGCCATTTACCTATAGCAAATGTAGATCTCTTTAATAGCTCAACTGATTCTCCTAGACAGCTATAAAAATAAACAGAGTCTGTAGTCTCCTGCTACTTACTTTTGTTTTTTGTTTTTCCAGGGGAAAGGACCACAGTAATCAAATCTGCCTTCACTGGAAGTTCTGAAGAAATCTCCTGTCTGCCAAATGTCTGCAACAGAAATTCAAAATGAACAATTTAAATAGAGATTTCAATATGAACTTTTCTAAATCTATATGAACTTTTCTTTGCTCTTCAAGAGTTAAATTTTGGAGTTGTTGTTTTTCACCACTTTTCCACAAAAAAGTAAACAGGGCAAAAGATTGTGCCACAGCTACAAAACCAGGCCTTCCAGCTATATGTGAGACAGAAAGAGTAAAAACAGAGGAAGAATGAGAATGAAGACCGAGGCAGAGATTGGTAGAGTGTTCAAAAAACTAACAAACACTGTCCTAAAGGGGCTTCAGGATAAACAAAGAGAGCGAGATGGCAGAAAGCTGCAAAGTGACAAGGATCATGTCTTGGTGTTTGATTCTCCTGTGACTGGTGAACAACACAAAATGTGGTGTCACAGATGGAGTCTTTGCTGTGCATGTTTCTTCTTGTTGTTCAGAGCTTAGACACAAATGACATCAAAAACATCAGACTCCCCTCAGCCAGACTGATCGACACAGTCATCGCAGCTCGCAGTGGGAGATCCTCAAAACCTCACCAATCACACACACACTTACTCTGACACATCAATATGCTGCTATACACACTGCATGAAAATTAAAGAGCTGTTCCAAAACATCTAAACTCAGTTTTTACTCAGTTTTTATTGAAAATCGTCTCAATAGAGCTGTTCATTCATGTCATCAATTTGTAGGCTAATTTACCATGATTTTGCTATAGAATTCATGGGCGTTTCCTCCGAGGAGGCAAGGGAGGCAATGCCTCCTCAAAAAAATAGGATGAGAAAATAATCCATATTGCATATAAAACAACACAAATATTACAAATTATGACATTTAAAAGAGCGCAAGTCATGCGTATTTCTAAAGGAACACTGCTCAACAGCGACACCCGCAGGTAAAGTTACCTGGAGTCATGCCTTCCTTTCCTCTCATAGGAAACCATATAAAATCATCAGACCCCCGGCGTGCGGTGGGTTTTGTGGGGGGTAATTGAGAATGAATGGGGGAAAGTCACATGAGAGAAGGCAATGTCACCATCGTGCTATGATTGGATGTAATTGGTTATGATTGGATATGATTGGTTTGTGCGATAAATCCCGCCTCTTGTTGACGTGCGCGTTCTGTGCGTCAGTTTGACTGAACAAATGAAGGCGTCAATGGGAAGACTAATTGAAAAGTAAGTAAACAGATCACCTAGTTAGATATCACTGCTCAATGTCACGTCAAAATCAATCTTGAAATGGACTGAAAGCATGATGACAGTGGGTTTTTTCTAGTGCAATCTGCTTGGAGAAAATAAAAATACATCTTCGACTGATGATCCAAAATAGCCTAAGTTGACAATTAAAAAGAAAAACATCTATACACAAATAAAATATATTGTTTAAATTATTATTGCCTTTAGTTATTATTTTGGAATGAATGTAGAAATTCTTAAAACACTAACTTGATGAGATTGACTTGGTTTTGATAAATAGAACATTACATTGTTAATGTAAAATTAAAAAATAGAACTGTCTTTGGTTTCTTTTTTTTTTTTTGATGTAATGTAAAGTAACGTTCATTTAACAAGGAAGATGTGTCAACGTTAAGAGTAATGCATAAATTTACAATGATTCATAAATAAATAAAAAATGTGCCTCCTCATGTGCAACACCACTATTTAATTTATAAAATCTGTATAATTTATTATGTCTTTTGTTAATTTTCTATTTTCTATTTCTATGCTCTTCATACCTTATTGGCTATAGGAGGTTCAAATGGTCGTGGAAAACCTGAAAAAGTCCAGAATATTAAAATTGTGCTTTGCTGTTGTGGAAAACAGATGAAGTGACTACACTAGGTGAAATGGAACACTAAGCAACACTATGTAACTTTTGCCTCTCTAATAGTTGAGGCGTAAATCTACAAGTTACTTACGTTAGTAACTTTCAGAAAAACATTGTTTTGGTAATTATGTGAATTGTGCTTCAGCTCCACTATTCTGGTATTCGGCTCTTTGAGGTTCATTTTTCGTAACCTGAAACTACTATAACACATTTGCTACATATACTAGTAGCTTGACCTTTTAACCTTTATTTATAGATATAAACACACCAATGAATGACAGAAGTATACAGTTTTCATCCTGACCACTCTAAAATATGAATCATTATTACAGGTGTGTGTGTGTGTAGGTGTGTGTGTGTGTGTGTGTAGGTGTGTGTGTAGGTGTGTGTGTAGGTGTGTGTGTAGGTGTGTGTGTAGGTGTGTGTGTGCGTGTGTGTAGGTGTGTGTGTAGGTGTGTGTGTGTGTGTAGGTGTGTGTGTAGGTGTGTGTGTGTGTGTGTGTGTGTGTGTGTGTGTGTGTGTGTGTGTGTGTGTGTGTAGGTGTGTGTGTGTGTGTGTAGGTGTGTGTGTGTGTGTGTAGGTGTGTGTGTGTGTGTGTAGGTGTGTGTGTGTGTGTGTGTGTGTGTGTGTGTGTGTGTAGGTGTGTGTGTGTGTGTGTGTGTGTGTGTGTGTGTGTGTGTGTGTGTGTGTGTGTGTGTGTGTGTGTGTGTGTGTGTGTGTGTGTGTGTGTGTGTGTGTGTGTGTGTGTGTGTGTGTGTGTGTGTGTGTGTGTGTGTGTGTGTGTGTAGGTGTGTGTAGGTGTGTGTAGGTGTGTGTGTAGGTGTGTGTGTGTGTAGGTGTGTGTGTGTGTAGGTGTGTGTGTGTGTAGGTGTGTGTGTGTGTAGGTGTGTAGGTGTGTGTGTGTGTGTGTGTGTGTGTGTGTGTGTGTGTGTGTGTGTGTGTGTGTGTGTGTGTGTGTGTGTGTGTGTGTGTGTGTGTGTGTCTTCACATGCCTGTGTGTAAGTGTGGTACATCATGGTTTGGAAGGTATCTGTTTGTATGCATGTGTTTACACTGTGTTAAGTGGATAAGTGCTCTCGCTTTGAGCCAAGCACACACAGAGAATGAAGACACTTTGTTTGTTGCTCAAGGCTGTTGTTTGAAAAGGTTCCACATTCAAACCATCACATTTAGCATTAATGGACACACCGTACAAGGACAACACTGTTGTACAAAGTTAAAAAAAACAAAAAACGCATTTAAAAAAAACAGATCTTCGGAAATGAAAAAGACAAAGAGCAAGGGCGATTGAAATGCCTTGTGAAACACTTAAAGCATGGAAACAAGACTCCTTTGCAAACTTATACATTTGAGAACTTGAACACCAGCTATTTCCATTCAGATGTATGAACTAAAAATGTAGTTGAGTGTAAATCTTATACAGTCTGACAAAACCCTACAACTCTGAATAACTCCTACCTGTATTTCATGGGTCCACCTAATCCATCACTGGTGAGGTTAGAGTAGTGGTTCAAGTTCAGGGAAGATTACCATTTACTGTCCATGTTTCCTCACAATATCTGAACAATCGCGTTTCTTGTTTACACCTGGCATTTAGGTGCATTTTGGTTGATCGGATCACAAGTGGACAATGTTCAATAAATACAGGTGTAAATGGGGTCTAAAACGTTTTGAGCTTGTCTGTTTTTGACCACTTTGGTAGTGCTTTGTCAAATGTGTTCGAACAGCCACAAAAGACCACCTACTCTCTGCCTACTGACTTAATGCTTAAACATTATGGGAAGAGCTCTAGCCAGACGGGATTTAAACTTTGTCACCTGAAGCCCCAAGTTTGGTTTGAAGATGAAAAATGTACCAAGCACAATGTTCTCTCACCATTCCTGATTTATAACATGCACTCACAGCGTTCGGTTTGGTCTTGGGGCTTTCAGAGCAGAAATATTTACCTGCCCATTGACCCTCCCCTCAAAGAAAACATGACAGAAGTGGTTGAAAGTGGACAAAAGACACAAATTGCAATACCAGGTGTAAACGGATATGTGTCTGCTTCGTCTACTTGTGATCTGATCGACCAAAATGCATCTTAATACTAGGTCTAAACAGGGTCTATGACTCAGAACTAGTGATGCTTAATTCATGAGTGAATGACTCAAGTCGGATCATTCATTTCTATGAATTGGCCAAACAGGTTAATAAAAACGGTCTGAATTGGTTTGTAATTCACTCAGCTCACTCACAGTCACTGAATCGTTTAGAGCGATTTCTCAATCTGTGAAACAATGATGAAATACTTTACAACACAGAAAGCAAGAAAGAGTGCTGAATGAAGTGAAGATTTATCAATCAATTGAAGCAAACCTACAAAAGTGTCCCATCATGTGCCATTGAATTCTTTACGCTAAACACCCTGATGTGCAGCTTGTGAAAGAATGCAGACATTTCCACACTTTGTTCAAAGCCAAGTAAAGTCAGTAAAGGTGACTTTACGTGGGTTGATTTTTGTTTTGTTATTTATTTATTTTTTTATTTTTTTTCTTTGGTAAATAAGGGTGACTAGTTTTGTTTTGTTTAGATTTTTTTTTTTTTTTTTTTTTTTTTTTTTTTGACATGTAGACCATTTTGGGTACAACAATTTTTTGGACATGTAGACCATTTTGGGTACAAAATGCAATACTTTGCTTTTGACATACCATAAACATTTGTCACTGTTGTGGACTTCTGTTTTATTATTCTGTTCCTGTTTTGCCTACTCCGTTTAGTTCTGGTTTCATTTGGTTTCTGATTATCTCCATGTCTGTTTCTATAGTTACATATAACCATCAGTCAGTCATTATTTTCTTCTTGCATTTATTCTCCATGTTTCATTCAGTCCCTTGTCAGGTCTCATTTCAGTTTTTGGTTTGCATTTTCCCACGTCCTCTATGATATCTCCTGAGTATTTGTTATTCTGAATAAAGACTTTTTTTATAAACTCTACCATCATGTGTGTTGCAGACCAATCTTTACAGAAGAACCAACCATGGATCATGGACTTGCCACTTTTGTGGAGGCTCATCACCTGCGAGAACAGGGCGTTGGTGAAATACTGGTGGTGGAGGATACAGCAGGGTGACTCTCCGGGTAACATCAGCAAGTTCGAAGCAAGCTGCCCAGTCCATTTCAGAGCCAAGAGCGGACCACTGCCTGATAGATCTGTGGTCCGCAGATCCACTTCAATCCCAAGTCCTCACCCTCGCCTTCCACACCAGTTCCGTCTGGCCATCTGGTTGCTCCAGTTCTGTCCGAAAATCTTCCTCCTCCAAAATCCCCGCCTGACTTCTTGGTCCCATTTCCACTGCTGGTTTTGTCCAGTTCCCTGGATCAGTCGAAGCCACTAGTCCCATCCTGCTCCTCGGCTCTGCCTTTTTACCAGCTCGACTTGAGGTTGATCCCCCGGCTTCACATCAGGCTTCCAGGCCCTTGTCTCCACTTCAACCTGTCAGCCCATCGGCTCTGCACTCCCTCGACTCTGCCGTGGTCCGCCAGCCCTGGGACTCCTCAGGGCTCCCTTGTCCATTTGGATCAGCCTCAGTCAGTCGTCACTCTGCCTCCGTAGTGGATTTACGGGTCTCTGGCTGTAACTCGAACCTCCACCCCTTTGGCTCCACCATGCTTCCCCTTCCCTCTGGGTTCCCTGTCGTCCTCCCTCCATCGTTGCCCCGGTCTGCCGAGTTCCTGTCTTCACCTCGGTCCCACGAGCCAGCTGCTCCACCTTGGGCTTCCAGGTCCTTCAGTCTTTCAGCTGCGCCGAATACCGCATGCACCCTGGTTTCACCCCTGTCGGCCAGTTTCCAGGTTCCATCTAGCCCTTCAGTCAAGGCTCCACCCTGGCTCCTCCAGCCGTCGGCACCACCATGGTGTCCACTCCTCCTGGTCCGTGTCCTTCACCTGCTCCACACCCACCTCCAAAGCCTCCCTCCTCATTTGGCCTTTTCGAGGGGGGTGGCGTACTGTCACAGTTGTGGACTTCTGTTTTGTTATTCTGTTCTGTTAGTTCCTGTTTTGCCTACTCCGTTTAGTTCTGATTTCATTGGTTTCTGATTATGTGTAACTATAGAAATAAATGAGGAGATAATCATCATCTGTCAGTCATTATGTTTGACTTGTATTTATATTCCATGTTTCATTCAGTCCCTTGTTGGTTCTCGTTTCAGTTTATTTGGTTTGCATTTACATTCCTATGTTCTCTATGATATCTCCTGAGTGTTTGTTATTCTGAATAAAGACTTTGTTTATGCACTCTATTGTCATGCATGCTGCAGACCAATTGTTACAACATTTATTTGGAGCTGTATTTACTACTGTTTAAAGATACACCTGTGTGTGTGTGTGTGTGTGTGTGTGTGTGTGTGTGTGTGTGTGTGTGTGTGTGTGTGTGTGTGTGTGTGTGTGTGTGTGTGTGTGTGTGTGTGTGTGTGTGTGTGTGTGTGTGTGTGTGTGTGTGTGTGTGTGTGTGTGTGTGTGTGTGTGTGTGTGTGTGTGTGTGGATGTTTTTGAGCCAAGGCTGTTTTCTCTACATCTTTTCTGATGTTTAAACTTGCAAAAAAACTAGTTTCATTATTCTTAACCACAGCTCTCCACGGTTGAAGGTTACTGCCATTTATGTGGTCGGCGAATATGATCTCATGGTTGGCTGTCACATTGTTACACATTTTTTTTAGACATTCTATTACATTATTTCACTCTTTGTCTCTATTGTCTAATGAAGCCTTGAGATTTCCATTTCACCTTCTGTCACAACAAAAAATACATTTTACTTGCCAGTGTCGCTTAAGGAACTTCTAATCATTCAAGGATAGAGAGTCAGCATGGGTAAAGGGCTGTGATATATTTAATCAACTACATGCTCAGTTGGATAGTTGTGATGTTCTACGTACATTATTCAGGGTTTGCCCACCA
Organism: Chanodichthys erythropterus; assembly: GCF_024489055.1. Classification (NCBI taxonomy): domain Eukaryota; kingdom Metazoa; phylum Chordata; class Actinopteri; order Cypriniformes; family Xenocyprididae; genus Chanodichthys; species Chanodichthys erythropterus. The sequence continues at coordinate 35,836,331 of NC_090224.1, read as the reverse complement.
TTTACTGTGTGTGAAGGGTGAAAATGGAAAGCAATGCTTCTGCCCTCTCTTTCTATTCATCTGACACACTCTTTTATTCTCTGTGGCAGTGTGTGCCAAGAGCTCTATAATACCAGGAGAAAGCTATCCGTTAGCATTCCTATGCATCTCAATGGCGCTAACTCAAATGGCGCATGGACTCTCTAGATATTATATCTTATAATAATGTGAAACTCTTTTAATTAAGACTTATTGTATGTATGTGCAATACACACTGTAAGTCATTAATTAGAAAGTTTCTCTATATTTTGATATACTACAATAAGATTTCTCAGTATTATATGGTAAGTCATAATTAAAAGGTTTCAGTTTTATGAGCTACTGCAAGAAAGTTTCTCATTACCAGATACTTATGAGAAATCCATTCTAATCCATTAATATCTCATTGTTTTGACTTGCATAATGACGATCCGCATGCTGCCAAAACAGCGCCGACCCACCGAAGGTGTCCTGTGGTATCTGGCACCAAGACAGCAGCAGGCATCAGCTCCTTCCTTGTCCTGTACGCAAGGTGGACCCGCTGTGGACTGAACTTGTTGGTCCAGCACATGCCACAGATGCTCAACTAGATTGAGATCTGGGGAATTTGGAGGCCAGGGCAACAACTTGAACTCCTCAAACCATTCCTGAACAATGTGTGCAGGGTGGCTAGGTACATTATCCTGCTGAAAGAGGCCACTTCCACCAGGGGTGTACCTGGTCTGCAACAGTGTTTAGGTAGGTAGCATGTATAAATTTACATCCACTTGAATGGCCAGACCCAGGGTTTCCCAGCTGAACATTGCCCAGATCATCACACTCCCTCCACCGGCATCACTTTCCCAGGTAAACAGCACACACATACATGGCTGTCCACGTGATGTAAAAGAAAACGGGACTCATCGGACCAGGCAACCATTTTCCACTGTTCCAGTGTCCAGTTTTGATGCTCATGTGCCCATTGTAGGTGCTTTCAACAGTGGAAAGGGGTCATCACTCTAATTGCTGATGCCCTGTGTGTTATGATACATTTCTCCCATAACCATTATTAATTTTTTGTGTGACTTGTGCCACCGTACACCTTCTGTTGGCTCAGATAAGACAGGACAGTCTTGGTTGCCCTTGTGCATCGACAAGCATTTGGCGCCCAACACCCTGTCACCGGTTTGTCTCTCCTCGGACCACTGTTGGTGAATTCTCACCACTGCTGACTGGCAGCAAAACACAAGCCTTGCCGTTTCAGAGATACTCTGACCCAGTCGCCTTGCCATAACAACTTAGCCCTTGTCAAAGTCGCTCAGATCTTTATTCCTGCCAATTTCTCCTGTATCCAACATGTTGCTTACGAGAGCTGATTGTTTGCTTGCCTTCTAATCTACCCAGACATTATCTCAGGATGTTAGGAGCTGATCAGTGATATTCACTTCACCTCTGACTGGTCATAATGTTTTGGCTCATCAATGTATTTTTTTATTTTTTTTATTTATTTTTTTTGCAATTTTTGGATCTGGTATCTGTGCTCATGGATGTTTGCTTCAGTTACAAACCTTTTTCATTGTTTAGGACTACATTTGTCTAATTAATCTCACATTGTGTTAATTTGTGCAGGCTCTTTCCGACTTTGCTACTCTGAGAGAGATAGTGGCCTCGGCATCAGCATTGCTGCTATTAGACACATAATGGATGTAGTGCTGCACTAATGGGAGAAAACATTGCCTGGAATAATTCATTTGCAAAAATTTAATTGCTATATTAAGGGTGCGTGGTCCCCGCCGGCAAGTGCATTGGCCCTGATAAGAGATTTTTCATTAAGTTCACTTGTTTACAATGCAATCAATTTAGTCAGCCTATTGTCATGTGGGTGTGGGGATGGAAAGAGGCGGCTGCAATCACTAGTGTGGACATTGCTTATTGGACTCAAGCTGTGATAAGATAAAATAATGACATATGTTTTTAATGTAAACCTTGGATATGGGGATGTGTTTGTTTGCTGGTTTGTGCAGTCTGTTTTTGTTTTTTTGTTTTTTGTTTTGTTTTTTTGTTTTTTGATGAAGTGATTTCATGGTGTACCTGTGTTTGTGTGTATATGCATGCTGTAAGGTCCAAAAGTCTGAGACCAAATGAAAATTCTTCTGTTTGTTATCATTTAATCAGCCTCATGTTGTTCCAAACCTAAATGCCCAGGTGAAAAAAGTGCACTTCTATAATGTACTTAAAGTGCTCTATTTTCGTGCACTAATTTTGTACTTAATATACTAAAAATTCTTCTTTAGTACTTCTTAAGATGATCTTAAGAACATCTAAGTGTACTCAACTGTGCTATTTTGAGACAGCATGAAATATGAACTAAAATGTGCTTTTAATATACAATCTCTGTATTTAAAAAACATATTTAGCTACCACTTTTAGTACACTATGGGTTCAAATGTACTATAAATGGCATCTAAATAAATTTTTTAAATACAGAGATAGTACATTAAAAGCACATTTTAGTTCACATGTATTACTTCATGCTGTCTCAAAATGGCACAGTTGAGTACACTTAGATGTTCTTAAGATGATCTTAAGAAGTACTAAAGAAGAATTTCTAGTATATCAAGTACAAAATTAGTGCACGAAAATAGAGCACTTTAAGTATATTATAGAAATCTGAATATTTATTTTTTGGAACTTTTATTACTTTTATGAGTTTTACACAACTAAAACAGGAGACCTTTTATACTTTTTTGTTGTTTATTTACATGATAACGGCATTGTGGGGGCCTGAAAATGCACACTTTTGTAAAAGTTTTTGACAATGATACCGAATTTGTATCATCTCAAAAACGTGAATTTGTGAAAATGCCAATGTCATGCACATGCATATAAACATGTTCAGTCTATACAAAGTGACATCGCCAACTACTGGCCTGGCAGCATAATACAGTGTTCTTAGTCATTTTCACGGATTCGTGTGAATGGGGAAAATTTTGACAATGTTGTCATCTGTACGAAAAAAAGAAAAAAACTTCTGTTTTTAGTACATCGTTGTCAAGTAAACGTAGATATTTCTAAGAGTACAAGAAGTTATTTCTTCCAAAGGGGGCAATACAAGTGTACTTCCAATTCCATATTTTCAAAGATTAAAATGTGAATTTCTTTTTTAAAGTTTTGTTAAATTATCACCTTCATTCATCAATAGATAAAGTTCGTTCTCCATATTTCCTCATACTTCCTATCAAACAAGGACACAACTTTCCGTGGGGGGCACATACTTTTTCACAGCACAGTTCATTTTTTTCCATAAATTGTGGTATCATCATAACATTTGAGTAAAAAGATAAAAATGTAAAAATTAATTTAATATGTCAAGCTAAATTGGAAAATAATGCATGTCAAAACATCTTCATATTTGGTATGACCTCCTTTGCACTGACGGCAGCAGCATTTGAGATCCTGATAATCATGATTTGAGATTATCTAAAGAGCATCTTGTGCTTCAATGGAAGCAGAAACATTTGACTGCCTATACAAAGAGTCATATGATTATTGTCACAAATGTACTTATTTTATTAGTGACCTAGTCAAAATTCTTAATAATACATCAACACTTATTATTATTATTATTTTGAAAAATTTAAAATGCTTAAAACTGTTTATTTTCAGGTTTAAATCTTTTTTTTTTTTTTTCAGCAGATTTCTGTGGTCAGACTTGCTCACAGTATATTTGATTGTGATTGTACAGGGTCCTTTTGATGAAGGCTAGCTGTGCCCTGTTGATTTAAACTTGACATTTCCTCATGCTGATTTTCAGAGCAATGAAACTCGCTCATCTGCTGATTTGCTCTGCCATTTTTCTCGTAGAGGACATATTAAACTTTGTCAGACTCTGAAACAAAAAAAGATCAAATGTGATGATTTATAGGTAGGGAAGGTGATTGGCTTCAAAAACATTTTTTTTTTTTTTTTATGCTGGTTTAAAGTCTCTTCACATCCCGATAGCAGTCACTAAGTTAAGTGCTCTAAATGTATTTATGTATTTATATCTTCTGTGGAAGGCGTAGGGCCATAAAATGTCCATTCAATCATATATGATATATATGAGGGATAGGGTAGGATGTCCTGCCTGCCTGTCAACATATGTTTGTATATGTCCTCGCACACCCTGTTCACGCAGACATCATCGTTTCAAACACCCACGCAATCTCATTCCTAAATGACAACGATTCTTTGACAAAAGAATTCAAAATGTTACATGCATGTTTTGTTGGAATAAACGGGGGGAAAAAACAATGCTCAAACAACGATAGTTATGCCACTAGGGAAAGCTTAAGTGTCTGAACTTTACAATGAATGTAGCCACTTTGATTAACTCCTAAGTACTGCTGAGTTATTTGCTGAAAAATAATAATAAAATAAATAAATAAATCATCATTTCTGAAAAACAATTTGTACTACGTACTCCAATGTGTCAAAAGCATCATACGGCTCAGATAATCATGTGTTATGTGTCATTTGAAAGGTCTTATGGAGTAGAATATAACAAGCATAATTGTTTTGGGCTTGAGCGAGACCCATATGCAAGACCCATATGTAAATAATAAATCTATGCAGCATTTATGTCATGTTTTGGCTCATAACTTCATGAAGCATGCTCTGATTATGAAACAATGATTATATAAATTACATAGATATGCCACTAGGGAGCGTCAAGTGAGTGATGTGAAAAGAATTTGTTGTCTCTTTGTCCCCATCTCTGTTTGAAAACTGCAATTGCAGTCATTTGCGGAATTATCTTTACATGGGTTGTGCATCGGCATGGCTCCTCAGTGCAGATGGATGTAATAGAAAAAAATTAATAATCGTATTTTTCAAAACTCCTGCCTTGATAATCACAAAATAGGTGTCGAATATAACAAGCATAATTGTTTTGAGCTTTGACTAAACCTGAGCGAGTTTTTGTATGTGAAGCCCTGCAATAATGGTAGTGAAGCCCTGCATAATAATAAATCGATGCAGCATTTATGTCATGTTTTGGCTTGTAACTTCATGAAACATGATTTTGGTAAATTGGACATCATTATTTACAGCAGATTCTCAAGATTAAAATGAGTCCAACATCAGCATAATCCAATAAGCGTATCACGAGTTATTTCTCCTGCAATTACGACACATAAAACCCCACAGGCGCACAGATGCTAAATGAAACTAAAATGTAGCTATCACGTGGCATTTTAGCTTATAACTTCATGAAACATGCACAGATTGTAGAAAATCATTTGCTTACAGTGGATGCTCCCAATTGAAATGAGTCCAAGACCAACGAAATCCCATGCGTACGGTGTTCATATTAGGACTTCCTCACACCTCAGTCATACAACGAAAAGGCGTCATGCCTCAGACTAAAAGGCTTCAGTCATCGGACAAAACGGCATCGCGCCTCAGACTGAAAGGCTTCAGGTCTCAGGAAAAACAACGTCAGGTGTCAGGTCTCATACAATTAGGCATCGAACTAAACAGCCTCAGACCAAAAGGCTTCAGACGAAACGGCCTCAGACTAAAAGGCATGAAACTCAAAGGCATCAGACAAAACGGACTTAGAAAGATGCGAGTTGCCCCGCCTCAATGTGATGTCACGTGCACGCAGTTTTCAGTTAAAAATTACACTGAGTTGTATAAAACATATCCCACTGAGATTATTTTGTAAATTTGTATTATTCACTAGTTTTATTTGCATGTAGGCTATAAAAAGTTAGCAAAATAACACATTGCAACTAGCTTGCATTGTGAACACATATGAAAATTAACCATGGTTAAAAGTGTTAACTATGATTTTTTTTTTTTTTTTTTGGATTGATAGGCTATTTGTATAACAATAATTTTACTACAAATACCTTAAACTATAGTATAGCAAAACCATGGTTAATTTGTGGTTACCATGGTTAACTACAATAACCATTTTGTTTTATTTGTAGTAAAACCATGGTTCATTTTTATAAGAGAGGTAAAAAAATAATATTTTGAGCTATTTGAATGCGTAGTTATAAGTTAAGCTGCTTTGTGTACGTAGGTTACCAAGGAAACGGCTTTATTTCTGCTGTTCCAGCGGCACCTACTGTCAGAGAATCGATTAGGCAAGGCGATTTTATTTATTTAGCACATTTCATACACAATGGTAATTCAAAGTGCTTTACATAAAAAGGAAACAAATACATAAAAATAAAAATGGAATGCATAAAAGATTACAATAAAAACAGAATACCACTATCTGGTTGGAAGAGTCACATTTACATTTTCATTCAGCCCGTTGCTGTTTTTCTGCAGACCAATGTGAAAATCGGCATGTTCTTTTCTGTTCTTTTCTTTTCTTATTCACATGAATACCATCAACAGATAGATTCTACATAATTAACATGCACACATACACACCTTAAATTAATTTGGGAATAGTAACAGTAAAGAAAAAGACAACTGAAGGACGACATATGATGGGATAAAAGCCAACAGAAAGTTAGGCTATACAAAAAAAAAAAAAAAAAAAAAAAAAGATGCCTTTTAGTCTGATGCCTTTTCGTCTGAAGCCTTTTGGTCTGAGGCTGTTTAGTTCGATGCCTAATTGTACGAGACCTGACACCTGACGTCGTTTTTCCTGAGACCTGAAGCCTTTAAGTCTGAGGCGCGATGCCGTTTTGTCCGATGATTGAAGCCTTTTAGTCTGAGGCATGACGCCTTTTCGTTGTATGACTGAGGTGTGAGGAAGTCCTAATATGAACACCGTACATGCGTTGATCACGAGTTACTCCATGTGAAAGAACGATTTTAAAAATACCCATCAGGGGGCGCCAATGGCTAAACAAAAACGCTACCTTGGTTCCAAATGCTGTAACTTTTGATTTCTTTGTGATCATCAAAAAATTTGATCCAGAAACAGCTCTCAGAGAGGAACATGATACATCACCAAAAAAGAATTGTCCTCCTACCTTATTTCCTCTCTGAGTTATTGCATGTCAAATATGAAATATATGTAAAATTTATCTTGAGCAAACTTTTTTGACTTTTTCATCAGTTCCTCAGCATGAGAATGTCCAAATTTAATTAATTTATTTTTTTTATTTAAAAATGTAAAAAATTTTCTTTAAAACAATTGCCACCTTTTGACTCTCCTTGCTAGAGATTTGGAGTTATGAGTCATTATTTTTGTGCATGTCACTCAGAAAACAAAACAAAACCATTTTTTTTCCAAATGCTGTAACTTTTGATTTCCTTATACAAAATTTAATCCAGAAACAGCTCACATATAGAGGAACATCACCAAAAAATTTAACTTTATTTAAAAATGTAAAAAGTTTCCTTTCAAACTATACCAACCTTTTGACTTTCCTTGCTATAGTTTTTGAGTTATGAGTCTTTACTTCTTTGTGGTTAATTAAACGTTTTAAAATAGACTGCAGTAATTAACATTTTGTCAGATTCTCTAGTAAATTGCATGTTAATTAGTTGTCCAGCATCATGGAAGAATCATGATCTATTTGAATCTTATCAGAACTGTGCACCTCTAATTTAACATTTACTTGCACATGTATACAAATAAGACAATGTTTCCAGACTCAATCTGCAATCTCGGGATTGAATAGACCCAATATTTTCTCTTTCTTTTTCTCTAGGAGACAACTAATCGTGCTCACTGCTTGAAGACTTCATTTTGTATTGTTTTGCGATTTTTTCGCAACGCATTCATTATAACGCATCGGACTCAGTGTGCAAGGTCTCGGTGCGTGACGAATTTTTAGGATTGCGAATACGAAAAAACGCATGCGAAAATTTCGGACTCAGTGTGCAAAGGCCTTCAATCTCTGCTATGTTCCAAATGAATCTCCAAGTTTAAGCTTCTGCTGGTTAAATATGCCCTTAAGTGTTTGTAGTGCAGTTTCTGTTATGTGTCCCTGAAGACCAGTCTAGTGTTATCCTAGTGCCAGACAGCTTTTACAGGAATGAAGTGGGGCTGATTTGTGGGTATGTGTGAATTTACCTAGCTATAATGGGGACGAAATTCTCCCTAGAAGTAAGCTAAATCTGACAAAACCTACTTTTGGCGATATTTGATGATGTTACCAATTGTATAATCGATTCATAAATACAACAAATGCTTACTTATTCTGAAAATGGGTGGTTTTTAAGCAGGGTTAGGGGTTAATCTGGATAATGTGAAATCGGACAGTCATTATCACAAAATTATCCCTGACAAGGCAGTTGAGACCATGATGCAAATCTTGCAGGTATTTAATTTGCTGTAGTATAATTCTTTCCTAGCAGTTTGAGTAGTTCACTCAGACAATATATGTGAGTTTAATAAGATCATTTATATCCAAAATATTGATGTTTACGTCTGCACAGACAATAAAGTGAATGAACAGGTGAACTTAAAACTAAAGTAGGTTAGAATGTGGAATTCACATGGTGAATGTCATTGCTGTGTGTGTATCAGTGATGTGCGGTGGTGTTTTAAAATGAGGAGGGAAAGTCCTGTTGTACATTTTTTTTTTTTTTTTTTACTCTATGTAAAGTTCTATTTATTAAAACCAAGGATAAATGCCATAAAGTTATTGTTTTTGTGCATTTTTACATTTATTCCAAAATAACTAAAGGCAGTAACAATTTAAACAATATATATTATTGGTGAACTAATGTTCAACCTTTCTTTTTAAAGGTGACGTTGAATGTCTTTTTAAAAGATGTAATATAAGTCTAAGGTGTCCCCTGAATATGTCTGTAAAGTTTCAGCTCAAAATACACATTGTTGAAAAGATTTTATAAAGAATGAAGTTGTTTATGAATTATACAGACTGCAAGTTTTTAAAAAATGAAAATAACGTCAGTCTTGTCTCCGTGAATACAGTAATAAGCGATGGTAACTTTAACCACATTTAACAGTAAATTAGCAACATGCTAACAAAACATTTAGAAAGACAATTTACAAATATCACTAAAAATATCATGTAATCATGGATCATGTCAGTTATTATTGCTCCATCTGCCATTTTTTGCTATTGTCCTTGCTTGCTTACCTAGTCTGATGATTCAGCTGTGCACATCAAGACATCCTGCCCTTGTCTAATGCTTGAACATGAGCTGGCATATGCAAATATTGGGGGCGTACACCCCGACTGTTGCGAAATAGTCGGTGTTATGTTGAGATTCGCCTGTTCTTCGGAGGTCCTTTACAAATGAGATTTATAAAAGAAGGAGTAAACAATGGAGTTTGAGACACACTGTATGTCATTTCCATGTACTGAACTCTTTAACTATGCCAAGATAAATAAAAATTTTAATTCTTGGGCATCTTTAATAGTCATTAATTTTCAGCAGTCATCAAGCTTCTACACACTGGTCACAGACACGAACATGTACCTTTAATTAAAAAATTATTTAAAAACAAAATCCCACAGTTATCATGTTTTCAGGCCATGTTTGATTTTTACGTGACATAAGGCAGTGATATCTTATGCTGCCTTAACATACTACTATCGTGCTAGTCGTGTTTACGACGAACTCATCGTTTTCAAAATGGGAGGGCGTTCATGTGCGATTTTTACCTAGGAAACTCGTGTTTAATTCCGAGAGCACGTGAAGGCAACACAAGTGACAGTTGTTTACTTACTTTATAATTATTCTTCCATTAACGCCATTGTTGTCTTCAATCAGGCCGATTTGACGAGAACGCGCACGAAAACTAGAGGCGGGATTTATCGCACGAACCAATCAAATTCATTCATAACGGATGAAATCCAATCATAGCGCGATGAAGGCACTACCTCCTCTCACGTGACGTTCCCCCATTCATTCTCAATTATTTATTTAAACCAGTGACTTTTACACTTTTTAATGTCAAATTTTGTAATATTTGCATTGTTTTATTTTTGTAATATCGATTATTTTCTCATTCTTTTTTTTTTTTTTTTTTGAGGAGGAGGAGGAGGCACTGCCTCCCTTGCCTCCTCGGAGGAAACGCCACACACACATACAAGCACACATATCTATTGCTGCAATCCACAATCTATTGCTGCAAATGACCTTGTGTGTGAAGCTGGTCTCTTTCTTTTTTTTTTTTTTTCTTTTTTTTCTCACTGTGAATTCCTGCCATTGAGTGTCATTGTGGAAACACACATTCAAGTAAACAGATTCTGTGCTGTGACTTCAAGCCTAGCATGCTCTCACTCTCTCACTGTCACACACACACACAAACAAAAGAACAGCCAGTGAGAGTAATAAACTCCCTGAGTTTCTCAAGCATCTGATGTACAACGATGGTGTGTGAACACCCAGCAGTCTGAGTGCCGCCAACTGTCTTTCTCCATCTTAATACCGCATGCAGAGATCGTCCCATAGTCTTGACAGAGCATCAGAGGAAGCCCTTACCATACCTTGGTTTCAGACTGGTGTCATGTTGATTGATATCATTTAATATCATATTCAGTCCCGTTGATTTTAATAAATGGCTGTGTTTAAACAGACATCTTGGGTAGAAATTTGTCACAGCTTTTGTAATGTGAATACTCGATCAAACAATGGCAAAAGAGCGAGGCAGAGACACAGACAATAACATTAGTTTTTGTGTATGAGGTAGAGAATTAAGTCATATGGGTCATTCCTGTTATGAATTACCATTTGAGCTCTGTGGCCTTTAAAAAATTAATGTTTGTGCTGTCATTTAAAGAAGATAAACAATGATCCTGTAGCAGACTTCTTTGTTCTGTTCACATTTGTAAGAAAATTAACAGAATTCTTACAAGATGAATGTAACAGGGTGGAAATAAATTAATTAACATGTAAGAAGTCAGTGATGGAGTTTTGATAAAAGAAAGTTAATTAATATTATGGATATGGATATGTTTAATATTTTACCCATGATAGGGGAATGAATATGAGGATGATGCATATGTTGTGAAGAAGGGTTTGGTTTTGGATTTCATCATTGCTCCTATGTCGGCATCATTTACAATCAAATAAATAGTGTATAGCACCTATTTGTGAAAATATATCATACCATGACACATCTGATCTGTTTTTCACAGCAGTCCCTGCGTTTTGACAAAGTGTGCATGAAGGAACAACAGTGCCACCTGAAGGCCTTACAAAAGAAAATGTCTGTCTTTAAAATACACATTTGGTACTACTTGACATCATAACCAAGATCAGGGACATCGCCTTTTAAGTTTAAAATGAACTTTTTTCCTGTAGTCAGAAGCTGATGAACATATAATTTAACCAATAAGAACCATACAGTCAATTCCAAAGCCCTATACAGTGAAAATGGATTTATTCTTAAGGTGCTTTATTGAAAAACCTTAACAGTGTACAATTATCAGGAAAAAACACACAGTCTAACATGCCCATTCGCCCCAAGGTACACGGTACATCAAAGAATGTAATGGTCAGGGTCATTATAGTTAAAGGTGCAATAGGTGATTCTCTACAGAAACATTTTTTGTTATGCTGGTTGAAAGTCTCATCCTGATAGCAATCACTATCTTAAGCGGCCTAAATGTATTTTTAATATATATAATCTGTGGAAGGCGTAGGACTGTAAAATGTTTGTTCAATCATGTGATGCGGACTATGATGTGAACTATTTTTATGTTTTCAAAGTTACTCACTGCAGGGCCATAACCACCATAGACATTGAGGGGGACAAGCCCCCCCAATAATTAGAAATGTCTTGATTCTGTTCTGCTGCACTCCATTATGCAATGTTGTTTGTTGTTCAGACAGGTCTAACAGCACTCATCGCTGTCAGAATTAGTGAGATGGCCAATCAAATCAAAGAAGGCGGGACTTACTGTTTACAGAAGACGAGTGCGAATTCCAATTCATTTTAGCAGTGAAAGAGTACATGGCGAGTAAGTAGCTAAACATTTACACATGTTTTATGATTGAAATATTCAGCGACAGACAGTAATATCCCTTAGTAACAGTAATATGCCTTGAACAGTGCATAAAGTTCACACAGCTAATATAACCCTCAAATGGATCTTTACAAAGTGTTCATCATGCATGTGTCGGATTAAGCTGCGCACACACTTATATTAATGATTGTAAGGCCGATTATGAATGTAAATTGATACTTATGACTGATCGCGCTCAAACGCGTCCAGTCAGAGCCAGCTGCGTTCAGTCTGTGATTACAGTCGGTGTTCAAATTCCATGTGTGAGTAACGGCTCGGTAGGTGTGTTCAGTTCAGTCTTAGAATGTTTCAGCTAATTGTAAGGTGTGTCCCCGGCTTTATGTGAGTATTGTGTACTGTTATATTGTTAACATTTGATTCTGAATGAGTTTGATAGTGCTCCGTGGTTAACGGCTAATGCTACACTGTTGGAGAGATTTATAAAGAATGAAGTTGTGTTTATGAATTATATAGACTGCAAGTGTTTAATAATGAAAATAACGACGGCTCTTGTCTCCGTGAATACAGTAAGAAACGATGGTAACTTTAACCACATTTAACAGTACATTAGCAACATGGTAACGAAACATTTAGAAAGACAGTTTACAAATATCACTAAAAATATCATGATATCATGGATCATGTCAGTTATTATCGCTCCATCTGCCATTTTTCGCTGTTGTTCTTGCTTGCTTACCTAGTCTGATGGTTCAGCTGTGCACAGATCCAGACGTTACTGGCTGCCCTTGTCTAATGCCTTTCATAATGTTGGGAACATGGGCTGGCATATGCAAATATTGGGGCGTACATATTAATGATCCTGACTGTTACGTAACAGTCGGTGTTATGTTGAGATTCGCCTGTTCTTCTGAGGTCTTTTAAACAAATGAGATTTACATAAGAAGGAGGAAACAATGGTGTTTGAGACTCACTGTATGTCATTTCCATATACTGAACTCTTGTTATTCAACTATGCCAAGATAAATTCAATTTTTCATTCGAGGGCACCTTTAAAAACTCCATTACTTGAAATAATAATAATAATAATTAAAAAACTGAAATAAAATAAAATAAAATAATTACACTTGTTTTATTTCAGCTAGTTGACAAAGCAACATTTCTCAATTTCGTTTAATACTAAAATTGGAAATACTAAAATAACTAAAACTAAAAACAATATAAATATTAAAAAAAACAATAAAATGACAAAAAATACAACAGAATTACTAAAACTTTAACAAAAATTTTAATGAAAACAGAACAATTCAAAATAATAATAAAATCTATAATATTATGTAAATGCTACTAAAATAACACTGCTACAAGTAACATACTGTACCATGGTACTTTTTTGTTCGTTAGTTTACCTGTTTACTATTCACAAAAGAAATGTTCAATAATATTTTAGAGTCTCAGGTGCAAATAAAGCATTTATGAAGGATTGCACAAAATATAGAACAAGATGTGAGATTATAAAGATTTCCTTTACACCTGAGACTCTAAAATCTTGTTAAACATTTGCATTTATCCAAAGCTTGTAGCCTAAAGGCCGATCCAGACTGTACAAACTAGCAGAGAGATAATCTGATCTTCATCCGATGAGACCCCCGTACAGCTCACACCAGCCTCTCTCGCTCGCTTTAATGCAGAGAAACATCTCTCATAGTCTCAAAGCAATAAAGATTTCTGGTAACTTTTCTGTTTTAATAAGGCACGTCGCCGTTGTGAAGACTCTTTAGACATTAAGGGAGGAAATAGCACATTAAATAAGGGTTTCATCGATTGCATCATTTTTATTATGGACCGCAAAAAAAGATCTTCTTTTGAGAATAAAATGCTAGTTAGTTGCCAACCCACACGGCTTTATTCCCAGTGTCTGGGTAAATCATCTCAATGAAGCAGATATTTCTTTGGCATGAACAGCAACCATTGGAGACGTTTTGAATGTTTGCACATGGCAGTAAAAAGAAAATGATGTGTCTCACTGTGCTAAGGGTGGATAGAGAGGAACGTGATTAAATCAGATTTATAGACAAATCAAGCAGTCCCACTGAGGGATTTAAAAGCGTCCTGCTGAGGGGACATTTACAGGACCGTTTCAACTTGATGTAGGCTACATACTTTCATGCCAATGACAAACTGAGGTGTAATGACTACATTCAGCTTAAAAGAACATAAAAGAAGGTATTTTGAGAAAAAGGACATATTAGGTTTTTTTTTGTTTGTTTTGTTTTTTTTACATTTTTCATCTTTCTTTAGTGTGTAATGTTGCTGTTTGTGAATGCTGCAAAGTTACAAATCACAAAGTCACTCCAGCGGGAGTTATTCCCCAGCCCCTGATAGGGTTGGGACAATACATCAATTCTCAATCCGTGAAACAGTGAATTTGAATCGATCCTAAGCTTAGTTTTAACAGCAGATGGCGCTCTAGGCTAGTTTTTACCTGTTCACTCAAACAATCACAATGAAGAGTGCTGGAGAGCACTCATGCATTTGGCTGAGTCATGTAAATGGTTAAATATACTTGCACCTCGGCTCAGAATGCTTTTATGATGCGAGATTAATGTAAACAGCCTGCTGCGAACACCCTTGTAATTCACTTCAACCTTTTCGAAGTTTATAAATGATTATTTTAGGTTTAGGTGGTGTGTGTAAAGGAACTTCAGAGTTCGAGTGTTTCTAAAGCTCACAGTGCCATCCGCTGTTAAAAACTAAGCTTAGAATCGATTCGAGAGAGAATCGCGATACATCGGAAAATATCAAATCACTCCAGATTCTTTGTATCTTGAATCGAGAATTGAACAGGATTGTGGGATATAAGGCTGCGAATGATACATAAATGCTGCTTTTAAAAATCCATCAGATGAAGGTATCTCTGGAGCTAACATTGGATTTGTGTCTTGATGCCTTCCTACCTTGAATGTTTCCTCAGAAGGTAGCATTTTTAAGATTTCAGACGCAGCCTGTGTGTTGAAACTTGTGGTTAAGGTAAGGGGTGTGACATTTCTGAAACCCGCTCGAAGCAGTTGACCAATCACAACACTCTGTTCACTTTTTTGAAGGAGTCAGATGATCAGAGTATTATGAGTCATAATGATCAGAGCTAAACAGCGGCACGTTCAAACTCAAACCGGTGCGCAACGTTTTGCTATACATATTTATATATTTTGCTATTGTATTGTGGAGTGACACTTTCATAAACTTTTCTATACTCCTCTGATTATGTAAAAGTAAACATTACAGTATCATAGCACAACAACAGTGATCAGCAATAATGATAAGCCTAATACTCACAATAAAAATAATAAGGTCATATCTCGCAACACAGTGTTGGAGAAGTGGATTATCCTTCACCTGAAATGTTTGTCTTTTCATTATGAAATGCAAGGCAAATGTTGGATCATAATAATTAGGAACCACAGTTTCCACAGATCCCTTCAGTTGATTGGGATGTTCTCTTTTATTCTGGAAAGCAAGGGCAGTGACTGTAACATCGAACGTATTTTGCAGTATTAAAAATGTATTTATACCGATTTCATCAGGCTCTGAAAATTCTTCAAAAAGAACACAAAGAATGTGTAATGACTGCTCCAAGACACAAATGGCGGAGGATCCAAATGCAGTGAATTTATTGAAGGGTCAAAACACAGAGTGGGCAGTCCAAACAAAGATGGCTCAGGCAAGAACAGGGAAATCCAGAGATGACGCAAAAACCAAAATCAAAGACACATGAAACCAAGAAACAATAGCTTAGAGATGCAGTGCCAACAGTAAAGCAAGACCTAACGATGAGTGATTGAATGAACCAGATTTAAATAGACAGAAACACAAGGATAATGAGGTGATGAGACACAGGTGTAAGCGATCATGGGAAAGGCAGAGGATTATGGGAAATGGAGTCTTTGACAGTGATAGTCCAGGAAGGGGTGCCCTCTGATGGCAATGACGGGCACTCTCACTGGTGATCATGACAGAATGGCCTTCTCAGCTGCCATAGTTGCAACTCTTGTGTCATCAGAACAGGGTATTCAAAGCACCACCGTTTCCGTTTTGTAGGGGCTGAACGCAGCCCAGAGCTTTACTGACAGACTGGGAAGAGAGGAGCTAAAGTAATGTAAGATATGTGAAAAATAATGTTTTTTTTTTTTGTTGTTTTTTTGAATATTCAAACATGAAAACCTGTTCTAATAGACCCCAAAAACAAAATCAAGACTTTGTCAAAGGGCATAATAGGTCCCCTTTAAAGTTTTTTTGTCCAAGCAATGGACTAAAACTGTACCAATGCTCTTCAAAATATCTATATTCTGCAGAAGAAAGAAAGTCATACAAGTTTGGAACAACAACAGGGTAATTTTTATTTTCAGGTTAAGTATCCCTTTAAGACACAATATAGCCACAAAATGATATGCACATCTTATTGATAGACCACTTTTATTAAATGTGGCGACACATTTTGTGCAAACAGCCTTTTTTTTTTTTTAACAGATCCCTTTCTTTTACTTTCCCTTTCCTGCCACATTCTCTCTGGATGTGTTAGTGAATGTTAAAAGTACCTTTTTGAAGCTCTTAATGAGTTCCTTTGGGAGTCTAAAAGAGTAGAAAATTCTTCCTCACTTAAGATCTATTTTGTTAAAATGATCATGTTTAATTCGTCCTTCCTAAAGCACTCTTTACACAAACTGCCTTTAATCGATGGCAACTAATTAAATCTTATGGGGAAAATCTGTTGAAAGAAAAAAAGAATTGTGGTGATTGTTATATGCAGAAACATCTCTGTGCTGGCTTCCAACAGTATTTATTCCATAGTAATTGTGTGAATATTTAATTGTGTGTGTTCTTCCAGCACATCCTTTTACAGCTGTAAGCTGTATTACACATGACACTCACAAAGAGAAGTTGCTTAATGTCTAACATTCCTTAGCATTACAGAACTGAAAGCTTGAGGGGGTTTTGTCAAAGGAAATAACATTATTTATAACAGTCAATACTTTTGAAACTGCAGAACATTTTCTTGAATAGTATGTCTTGTTTTCAAGAAAATATATAATTGAAAAGATAATACATTTCAAAGAACATTTATTGAATGTTTTTTAATCAGTTGCAAATGTTTTTTTTTAACTGGTTGTAAGCTGTAACAATCTAATATTGTTACGATTAAGTAGATTCTAGATAAATATGTCTGATTTTCTTACACTATCTATCTGTCTATCTATCTGTTTATTTGGTTGTTTGCAGAAATGAAAACATGAAGGACGGGTGGGTTGGTTGGTTGGGTTGGTTGGTTTGGTTGGTGGGTTGGTTGGTTGGTTGGTTGGTTGGTTGGTTGGTTGGTTGGTTGGTTGGTTGGTTGGTTGGTTTTTTGGGTAGGTTGGTTGGTGGGTTGGTTGGTTGGTTGGTTGGTGGGTTGGTTGGTGGGTTGGTTGGTTGGTTGGTGGGTTGGTTGGTTGGTTGGTTGGTTGGTTGGTTCGTTGGTTGGTTCGTTGGTTTTTTGGATTGGTTGGTTGGTTTGGGTTTGGTGGTTGGTTGGGTTGGTTGGTTGGTTTGGGTTTGGTGGTTGGTTGGTTTTTTGGGTTGGTTGGTTGGTTGGTTGGTTGGTTTGGGTTTGGTGGTTGGTTGGTTGGGTTGGTTTGGTTTGGGTTTGGTAGTTGGTTGGTTGGTTGGTGGTTTTTTTTGGGTGGGTTGGTTGGTTGGTTGGTTGGTTTTTTGGGGGGTTGGTTGGTTGGGTTTGGTTGGTTGTTTTTTGGAGTTGGTTGGTTGAGTTGGTTGGTTGGTTGGTGGGTTGAATTGGTTGGTAGGTTGTTTTTTGGGGGGTTGGTTGATTGGTTGGTCGGTTGGCTAGTGGGGTGGGTTGGTTCGTTGGTTTGGTGGTTGGTTGGTTGGTTGGTTGGTTGGTTGGTTGGTTGGTTGGTTGGTTGGTTGGTTGGTTGGTTGGTTGGTTGGTTGGTTGGTTGGTTGGTTGGTTGGTTGGTTGGTTGTTTTTTTTTGGGGGGGGGGTTGGTTGGTGGATTGAGTTGGTTGTTTTTTGGGGGGGTTGGTTTGTGGATTGAGTTGGTTGTTTTTTGGGGGGGTTGGTTGGTTGGTTGGTCGGTTGGTCGGTTGGTCGGTTGGCTAATGGGGTGGGTTGGGCTGGGTTGGTTGGTTGGTTGCAGTGCTTCAGGGATTGAATTGACAATGTCCAGTGTGTTTTACTGTAGAAATTGAGTGGTTAAAATGGCAAGCCATGTAAAATAGTTCAATATTGTAAACCCAGAAAAAAGACAATGCACAAGTACTCCTAATGATGTAACTCACTTAAAACCCCTCAGCAGAGAACACACATACCTGGTAAGTTTTGTTCTTAATGTTTATCAGCAGACTGTTCATAAGGGGACACACAGGTGTGTGTGTGTGTGTGTGTGTGTGTGTGTGTGTGTGTGTGTGTGTGTGTGTGTGTGTGTGTGTGTGTGTGTGTGTGTGTGTGTGTGTGTGTGTGTGTGTGATGGGGGTCTGTTGGTACCGAAGACAACACTCTGAGAGGTCTAAGGCTCCTTTCATTTATATACATAATCCCTGCTGTTGTAATAGATGTTGCGACCATGTTGGTTTATGTGTGTGTGGAAGTGTTTGAATATGTTTGCTGTGAATCCTGACATTCAAGCTGACATTTGGGGAATTTTTATTTTCAGTGACATTTCCTGAAAGATGTGGTGAGGATATATATATTGTGAATATATTGCTCATTTACATCACTGGCAAAATTATATCCTGCAACAGTCTGACACTTATAAATCATCTCTAGCTACCCAGTACCATCTCTCATTTTTCTCCATGCTATAATGCTTAAACATTTTTTACATTTAAACTGTTTTTTTGCACAACTTCATGCAGGAACAGTTAAAGTACAGTCCGTAACATTTTTATAATTTTAAAGTTGATCCAAAATCAAATTTTGAGCATATACATAACCAGCCAGTGTTCAAAACCATCTCCGACTCACAACAGTAAGCTTGTAATAATGTTTTCTAGTTCGAGTACTGGTGGGTTTCCACAGGAAATTTGAGCATTCGTCTTTGCGTCATTACGTCACGTCTGTTTACAAGAACGAGTCTCAGATACTGCAGGTGGCGGATCATTTATAGCCTTTTCTCACAGCAGCTGCAATAGTTAAACATCATTTTGATGGTGGATTGTATAGTATGACAAATTAACATTAGAGATTAGACTGTACAGAAATTGAAATCTACAGGTAACGCTAATACACACAAAATGCACGTAGTCACGCAATGGTGATGTTGTTAACATTAACAATTTGAGAACAAAGTATAAGAATAAGAATAATTTGCATGGTTTAACGTGAGCCAAGCGATCGTTAGATTTATTGTAATGCTTTTTTTCTCAGTTGGTCAGAACAGAAGTGGCAGATTTGATTGAAAATTCTTATTTTGGTCATACTTCCAAGACTACAATCTGTGATTCTGAAGTACAGTATCCACTGTTGCAGTGACTGACAGCCACATATTCTCAAAACATTAGATTCATCCCCGCTGAAGAGCAGTGCCGATGCACAACCCACGTAAAGATGATAATTCCGTAAATAACTGCAATTGCAGAGATGGCGACAAGGAGGCAAAACTTACAGACTGCAGCTTTAAACAAATATGAAATACAGATGCGCAATAAATATATGAGTACCGTTTCAGTTATGCACTAATATTAGTGATGAAATTTATAATTTATCAGTATCTTTCAATATTGGATATTCAATTGTGCATGCTCATTTCCCCTGTTTTATACACAATATGGACATAAGTATTGGGACACCTGACCAGCACATGAACAGGGACTGTAATGGCATCACATTTTAAATACATATATATTAATATGGAGATGGTCCCCCTTTGCAGCTATAATAATTTTCACTCTTCTGATCTAATTGAAACACCTGAAATCAATAATCAAGAAGTGTGTCCCAATACTTTTGTCCATAAAGTGTATTTAGATTACATTTGCCATTCTTTAAAAACACTATTAATTTAATATCTGTCAAATGTAATCTTAAAATTAATATCCATTTTCATTTTTTATTGTAATGTGTAACTTGTAACATTTAACATTTATTTTTCATTTATTTAGACAAAATAATTGATATATTATATCAATATATCATTTTAATTTCGACCATTTATTAGTTATCAGTCACAACATTTAAATAATTATTGGCATGTCGGTATTTGCCAAATTCTTAATATTGGTTCATCACTTTCACAAATAAGAAATTTCAGTGGTCTGATCTTCTGAGAACATTGTTGCACAACAACAATTTCATAAGACTTGTAGGGAAGCTAATGCAGCATAAAATTGGTTTTTGCTGATGTTAAAAAATGTCAGCTGACAAACAATTTCTCAACTTCATCATGTGACCAGCTAACGCAACCAATCACAGCCCAAAGACTTTCTTCCATGGGCTTTACATTGGAGTCCCAGCATCTCTTTTCACACACATACTTCATCATGGTCAAGCACTGCATAGCGATTCTCCTCACGTTTCTGTCTTTGACCAAAGCAGGCATCTGTGAGACCCTCCCTGGATCCTGCAGGATCGTGTGTGACCCTTCCTCAGATCGTTCACCTGACCGGAGCAATGGGTTGGTCATCCCTCTCACCTCATCTGCAGCAGGACCTCCTGGTCCACCTGGACCTCCAGGTAAAGCAGGTCCTCCTGGCGTAGCCTCAGGTGTAGGTTCCTCAACTAAGGGAGGTGTAGCATTCAGTGCTGCGCTGCAGGATGCCTTCAGCAAGAATGATGTGCTAAAGTTTAACGATGTGATAACTAATCTGGGAGCTGGTTATGACTCATCGACCGGAGCTTTCACCTGTAAAACTGGGGGAGTGTACTACTTCATCTTTCACATTGTGAAGACTGGCCAAAACCTGCGTGTGGACATGGTTCTTAATGACCAAACGGTGAGTTTACTTCATTAACATGAACCTTTTTGCAGGGATTTTCTAACAAAGGTTAACCAAGAATAATAAAATATAATATAAAGGCTACTCTATAATATTTAAGAAAATAAATACAAAGGCTACTCTCTGTAAAGACAGATATAGCGACTACTATTGAAAAGTTTGGGGTCAGTAAGATTTTTTAAAATGTTTTTGAAAGAAGTCTCTTCTGCTCACCAAGGCTGCATTTATTTGATCAAAAATACAGTAAAACTAGTAATATTGTGAAAACAATTTTTTTTCCTGTGATGCAAATCTGAATTTTCAGCATCACTACTCCAGTCTTCAGTGTCACATGATCCTTCAGAAATTTGCTGCTTAAGAAATATTTCGTATTATCAGTATTGTAGTTGTGCTGCTTAATATTTTTAATATGTAATATTTCAGGATTCTCTGAAGAATACAAAATTCAACAGAACAGCATTTTTAAAAAAAAAAAAAAAAAAAAAGTATTTTGCAGTAATATAAATGTCTTTTAAAGTCACTTTTGATCAATTTAATGTATCTTTGCTAAGTACAAATATATTAATTTCTTTTCTTTTTTTTTTTTTTTAAGTTAATTGCCAATGCACTAAACCAAAAGCAATATATTAAAATGCTGACTGGAAAATCTTTATATTAAGTTATTTTGAATTACATTTTTGAGTTTTTAAGTTTTCACTACTGAAACAATGTTTAAAAAGTTTAGCTTCAGGTTTCAATTCAATTAAAAATATATGTTTAAAAGCATAAATGTTTTTCAGTTTATTTCTGTTAAAAACTCACTTGATTTCAAACCAAAATGAAAAATAAAAAACAATACAATTATCTAATTTGGTTAATGTTTTAAAATGGTTTAACTGACAAATTAAGTTTGAAAGCCCTATACAAAATTATTTTTTAAATAAATTTTTTTTTTTTGCTGACCCCCTTGAGAAAGCTGCTGCCTTGTTGCTTTTGCAAAATGGCTGCTACATAATAAAATATTAATGATACACTTTTTGTCCAGTGTAATAAATGGATGATTTCTGATGTTGTGTGTTTTAGGTTGTGGCGAGTGCAGTGGCAGTGGACGTCCTGCATACAGATACTGCAAGCAACAGTGTAGTGTTGCAGCTGAAAGCCGGAGACCGGGTTTATATTCGGCTGAATAACAGTGAAATAGGCAAGAGGGACCCACAAAGCCGCTTCAGTTCCTTCGCTGGTTACCTGCTGTATGAGATCTGAGACTTAACATGATTCCTTTCTGCTTTAAATCCTTTCTGTCAGTTTGAAGGATGCGTCTTTGCATTCAGACTGTGCGTGTTTCCTTGAATAAAGAATGAACTCTCTGGCAATCTGCCTGACTGAGAATTTTCATTGAATGTTAAATCAATTCTTCCATTTTCTAAGGCCGAGACCTTGGCAAGAACTTCACAGGGCTCTGGCACTGATATTACGCTTGGACTTCAGGGACATTGAGGATGACACACTAAGTAACAACAGACATACACACTCAGCAACACCACCTCAGTCACTGCGTGTTAACAGCCCTGTCTCGCACAAAGCTCAGGGCTTCTGATCAGAGAACTGTGGGACAAAATTCAATCCTGGATTATTGAATTCACTTAATCTAGAGCAGAAATGAAAGTAATGCACTTAATATTTTTACACCCTTTAACTGCTGAATAAATATGGGGTGCAGTGCACTACTATGGAAGCTTGTTTCTGCCACAGAATAAAAAAAAATAATAATAATAATTCCCATTTTTTATATTACAATTTATAGTTACAAGTTTATAACCCACAATTCCTTTTTCTCGCAATTCCAAGATTATAACTCGCAATTCCAACTTTTTTCTCTCAATTCCAAGTAATTCTGACTTTATTCTCACAATTCCAAGTTTATAACTCGCAATTCCGACTTTTTTCTTGCAATTCCAAGTTTAAAACTTGCAACTCCATCTTTTTTCTCACGATCCCAAGTATATAACTCGCAATTCTGACTTTTTTCTTGCAATCCCAAGTTTATAACTCACAATTCCAACTTTTTTCTCGCAATTCCAAGTTTATAACTCGGAATTCTGACTTTTTTCTCGCAATTCCAAGTTTATAACTCGGAATTCTGACTTTTTTTCTCACAATTCCAAGTTTATAACTCGTAATTCTGACTTTTTTCTCACAATTCCGAGTTTATAACTCACAATTCCAACTTTTTTCCTCACAATTCCAAGTTTATAACTTGCAATTACGACTTTTTTCTTGTAATTCCAAGTATATAACTCGCAATTCCGACTTTTTTCTTGCAACCCCAAGTTTATAACTCACAATTCTAACTTTTTTCTCGCAATTCCAAGTTTATAACTCAGAATTCTGACTTTTTTTCTCACAATTCCAAGTTTATAACTCAGAATTCTGACTTTTTTCTCACAATTCCAAGTTTATAACTCGTAATTCTGACTTTTTTTCTCACAATTCCAAGTTTATAACTCGGAATTCTGACTTTTTTCTCGCAATTCCAAGTTTATAACTCGGAATTCTGACTTTTTTTCTCACAATTCCAAGTTTATAACTCGTAATTCTGACTTTTTTCTCACAATTCCGAGTTTATAACTCACAATTCCAACTTTTTTCCTCACAATTCCAAGTTTATAACTTGCAATTACGACTTTTTTCTTGTAATTCCAAGTATATAACTCGCAATTCCGACTTTTTTCTTGCAACCCCAAGTTTATAACTCACAATTCTAACTTTTTTCTCGCAATTCCAAGTTTATAACTCAGAATTCTGACTTTTTTTCTCACAATTCCAAGTTTATAACTCAGAATTCTGACTTTTTTCTCACAATTCCAAGTTTATAACTCGTAATTCTGACTTTTTTTCTCACAATTCCAAGTTTATAACTCACAATTCCAACTTTTTTCCTCACAATTCCAAGTTTATAACTTGCAATTACGACTTTTTTCTTGCAATCCCAAGTATATAACTCGCAATTCTGACTTTTTTCTTGCAATCCCAAGTTTATAACTCACAATTCCTACTTTTTTCTCGCAATTCCAAGTTTATAACTCAGAATTCTGACTTTTTTTCTCACAATTCCAAGTTTATAACTCACAATTCCAACTTTTTTCCTCACAATTCCAAGTTTATAACTTGCAATTACGACTTTTTTCTTGCAATCCCAAGTTTATAACTCACAATTCCGACATTTTTCTTGCAATTCCAAGTTTAAAACTCGCAATTCCAACTTTTTTTCTTGTAATCCCAAGTTTAAAACTCGCAACTCCAACTTTTTTCTCACGATCCCAAGTATATAACTCGCAATTCTGACTTTTTTCTTGCAATTCCAACTTTTTTTCTCACAATTCCGAGTTTATAACTCGCAAATTCTACGGAGCCCCGCACATGAAAAAATAGTTACCTCAATTTACTAAATTTACTGTGCATGATTTATAAATCAAGGGAACAAAATAGTAAATCGTGTGCACATTTTAGTAAATCGAGGGAACAAATTAATAAATCATGCGCATGTCCGGGGCTCCATACAATTCTGACTTTTTTCTTACAATTCCAGGTTTATAACTCACAATTCTGACTTTTTTTTCTTGCAATTCCAAGTTTATAACTCACAATGTTCTCAGAATTGTAAGATATAAACTCACAATTGCGAGAAAACAAGGCAGATTTGTGAGATAAAAAATACGCAATTAGTAAGTATTTTTATTCTGTGGCAGAAACAAGCTTCCATACAATACAGACAATAATTGAATTGTAAAAATTTTATTTTGTTCCTGAACACAAATCTAACAAATGACTTCAGCAGACTTACAAAACGTCTTTTTTGAACACATTTGATATTTTTAGTAATTTAGCAAGTTTCCCAAAATGAAGAAAATACACTAATTCTTAAAATAGCTTAATAAGTAAAAGCTACAATGTAAAAATACTTAGCCACTGTTTATGTTAATATATTTCTACATGTCATTTTTGTCTATATATTCAGAATTTCATATTTAAAACATTCATTTCATAATTTCTGCATAATTTCTGCAATTGTAATTACTGTGTAACTACATTTATGCCATTTTTGCTTAGCCCTATACAAAGTTTAACTGTGCCTTTTCATTATATTTGCTGGCATATTTGAAGTTTCTGTGCCGCCTTTGCAACATAAAGAGAGTATTCGACAATAATATAAGGTCTGTAATCAATTTTATTAAAATATTTACAAAGAACATCCCTTTAATAAATCTAAAAACAGAACAACCCTCTAAATTTCTGATATGTTGTTGTTTACCACAAATACAAAAAAAAAAAAAAAAAAAACTTAAAATGTGCTGTCAGAACAAAACTGAAATATCATAGAGCTAAAAAAGAGGTACTTCTAAGTGTAGTTTTTCCCAATTTTTACCTGTTCTTTCACCTACATCTTCATTAAAAGTATAAAGTGACATACATACAACATATTTGGTTTCTTTTCATTGAAATTAAAAATAAATCCTAAGCAAGTTGTAAGAAAATAACACAAAAACTCCAGTAATACATCATGGCCTAAAGATGAGTTCAGTGTCCAGAGTTGATGTCAGGCGTCAGTGCTTTTGGAGCTGAAGAGCGCTCGGAATTCCACACGCTGCCCAAAAAATGTTTATGAGCACACTTCATCATGGTCTTGTAAATATAGACTCAGATAATACTTCACACGGCTGAAAATTGCAATTGATCGGGGAGAGAATAATGTCTCTTCTGTATACTAATATTTAAACTGTCCCTCCTCGGCTCTGTGAGGAAAGGATTGCAAAGCAGAGCAAAATGTAGCAGACAATTATAGAAAAGCTTATCTCCATCACTCACACACACAAAAAATTTACTTACAAAAGTTAACACACGCACACAGGCACTTGATTAATCCAGCAGAAAGACATACACTGCAATAATCATTTTCTAAATCACTATTTTTGTCTTGTTTTCCAGCAAAAATAACTAAACATCTTCAAAACTAGTACATTCAAAAGTAAGCACATATTTCTGAGCATTAATCTAATCATATTTAATGAGATTTACATTTATACAAGAACATTGTTTTGCAGATGTGTCAAAAAATATAGTTTTAATATTCAGAAAATGGTCTTACAAAATGTTGCTTCTCAAGTAAATTCATCTTGATTTAAAGATTAGATATTTTACTGGCAAATGAGACAAAAATACAGATTAAGAACATGAATTTTTGTTGTAGTGTTCTTTGGCGCCCCCTGGCAAACAGCAAACGGCGCTCTCTTATCTCAGTCATGTCTTTTTTTATTTTCCAGTTTTTTTGGTCGTGTAGCAGACGTCAGCCAGTGGTCTGAATTTGGGGCCGAGAGTGTTCAAAAAGTCCATTGATTCCTGTTCGCCCAAAAGGCTACAACATCCCACAGAGCCTGCAAGAGAGCCCGCTCCCTCATTCCCATAAGTCTTCAGCAGGTCATCCGCGTACCGCCCCTCCTCCTCGTCTCCGAAATAAGCCAGTTTCTGTCACAAAAAAAGAGTCAAAATTAGGTCACATGAAAACATCTTCAGTGGGGCATGATATTACAATATTTTGAAATGTGAAATATGACTTTCCTGTGTAAATGAATGTGTAAGTAACATTACTTTGCTAATCAGATTATAATTTACAGGGATATTGCAAATTTTTGACAATACTATAATTAGTCGACCAAATGTTAGTCGACGAGAAGAGGCTTAGTCAAACAAATTTTAAAGTCGGTTAGTCGCAGAAAAAATAAATAAATAAATAAATCACAGCAATTGGCAAAGTCACATAGTCCATGATGAACAGATCACTAACACGGCGGTCCATGTGGTAATTACTGTATGTTGGGAAGGGAATCCAAACATTGGCCTATCGCTCTAATGTTAGACTAGATAAATGTGCAAAAGTAATCGGGTGAAGTGTAGAAGCTAGTACTGCGCTTACTGCATGATTTTTAACCCAACGTGCATTTCTATCTATAGGCGCATCCACTATACTAACTTCATATTTGCAGCCAACACTGACTAAGAATGCACTAGTTTGATACATTATTAAAGGGGACCTATTATGCCCCTTTTTACAAGATGTAATATAAGTCTCTGACATCCCTAGAGTGTGTATGTGAAGTATATATTAGCTCAAAATACCCCACGGATCATTTTTTATAGCATGTTTTAGCCCAAATTTTTGGGGGTGAGCAAAAACACACCGTTTTTGTGTGTGTCCCTTTAAATGCAAATGAGCTGGTGCTCCCGGCCCCCTTTCTAGAAGAGGGTGGAGCTTCGAGAGCTCATTCTCCAGCATACCAGTGTAGGACAGTTTGACAGAACTCCAGCAACAACAAAACAGGACAATCTCACGCATTGAAAATGTTAGAAACTGTCAGTGGCGGTGTTCAGCCTTACTGTATATGTTTGAACTCTGTGCTTCTCAGTCAGGGCTGTGTCTAGGCTAATAGGGCAGATTGTCACTGGTTGTGGGCGGGGCTTCTCCCAACAATGCCATCATCATAGGGGGGAATCTGAATCAGTGCGTGTGTCCACCAGAGCGTTTTTAGCCAGCTGAAAACGCTAGGCGCTCTGCTTAAAACGCCTGAGAGCGTTTCTGCAGCGTAGCGCTTTTTTTCCGTTGAGACGCTTTGTTGCTATGATACGGAATATCCGCGTCACTGTTACTTATAACTGATTTTGCAGGTAATTTGTTTCAGACTAAAAATGTTCACACAATGTGGAATTACTTGCTATGTATGTTCGGAGACCAGCAATATTAATTTCTCATCCATTTTGTTTCTGTTTGTTAATGTCGCTGTGCAGCAAGAATGTGACAGTTGGCCGGAGTTGTATTTGTCCCGCCCCTCCTCCACTCTGATTGGACGGCTGGCTAAAAAGTGACAGTGATGAGCGCAGCGTTTTACTCAAAGTTGAACATTTTTCAACTCGAGGCGACCAGTAAAAAACGCAGAGCTCTCAGCGCTTGTGCGTGAAAAAGACGCTCAGCGCCTCGTTACGCTCCTGGCGTTTAAAAAACGCGCAATTCCCATTGAAAACAATTGAAAAAGTACGCTAGTCGCTGGAAAAAACGCTTAGGTGGACACACGGCCTCAGTGCGTTTGAAGAGACTGCTTCTGATTTATGGGAATTATAAAAAAAAATGACTGAGTGGATTTTTACCATTACAGACAGGTTGTGAAGAAAGTGAATTTTGCATAATAGGTCCCCTTTAAAATGTTTAGGCCGTCTCCTTTGTTTTTGCACTAGGCGACTAGAAAAATCTTGGGGGCAGCCCTAATAATTACTATTTTAGTTGTTTAATTAATCATATGCATAGGTGAAAATTTCCTCATATATTATTGTTAACTTGATAAAAAATGTCATGTAAGTTTAGCTCACTCTGTCCAAGTAGCGTCCATTAGTTTTCCATGTGTCGAGAGCACTCGTATTTGAGAATTTCTGGAACACGGCGTTGCCATACAGGTTGTTATCATAGTGTCCGGATGTGTAGTACTTTTCTGTCCCAAAATCTTGAGTGGTGGTGTTGTACACGCCACCTCCCTGGATTAACTGCTGCCCATAACGTCCTGCAGTTGAGGTCACGTACTTAATGTCCATGCCGCCGCTCTGTAGTGACCCGTCCACTACATCTCCACCAGGAATAATCATCAAAGCTCCATCCTTCTAAAGAGAGAAGACATTTCACAAAAATATAGTTAAAGTCTTCTTGTGGTTTCTACGGAAGAGGATTAGGGCCAAACAATAATAAAAAAATAAAACCATCTCGAGATTAAAGTTGTTAAATTTCGAGAAAAAAGTTGAAATAAAATGTTGAGAATAAACTCATTAAATTACGAGAAAAAGAGTAGTTAAATTTCGAGACAAAAGTCGAGATAAAATGTTGAGAATAAAGTCATTAAATTACGAGAAAAAAGTCATTAGATTATGAGAACAAATTCGTTAAATTGAGAAAAAAAGTCGTTAAATTTCGAGAAAAAAAGTCGAGATAAATTGTTGAGAATAAAGTCGTAATTTAACGACTTCTTTCTCATAATTTAACGAGTTTATTCTCAACATTTTATGTTGATTTTTTCTTGAAATTTAACGAGTTTTTTCTCGTAATTTAACGAGTTTATTCTCAACATTTTATCTCGATTTTTTCTTGAAATTTTATGAGTTTTTCTCGTAATTTAACGAGTTTATTCTCAACATTTTATTTCGACTTTTTTCTCGTAATTTAACAAGTTTTTTCTCGAAATTTAACAACATTAATCTCGAAATGGTTTTATTTTTTTATTATTGCTTGGCCCTAATCCTCTTCCGTATTTTTCTCTGAGTAATTAAACCTTTTAAAAGGAGGTGATTATCTTACCACTTCTTCACCAGGAGCCTCAGTGTTGGATTTCAGCAGCATTCCTCCTGTTCCACTATCATCACTGATGTACAGCTTGTCTCTCTTTGTACTGCATATGAAGATGAGTAACAGACCTGATACGGCAAGAAAAACAACGGGCAGTGAGATATTGAGAGTGTGATCCAAATGTCTAAAGACTGCATTACAAATCTGATCACCATTTTTATTTAAACCTGAAGCCAAAAATATGTCAATTTTGAAAGATTTTGACATCAAATCAAGACAGAATGCCAAGAAATTCTGAAATCCATGTTAAAATTCCAATTGAACTCATTACTTAATTATGCTAATATATAAATCATATTTTTGTATATAGCACAAGCATTTGTATATAGTACCGTATATATACACAAAAGTTTATTTTATTCAGCAAGTATTCATTTATAATGTTATAAATGATTTCAATTTCAAATAAATTGTTCTTTTAAATGTTCTATTCATCAAAGAAATGAAAAAATATGTATCAACATTTCCACAAAAATATTAAGCATGACAACTGTTTTTAATATTGATAAGAAATGTTTCTTGAGCTGCAAATCAGCATATTAGAATGATTTCTGAAGAATCAGAAGAGTCACTGGAATAAATTACATTTTTAAAATATATTCATGTTCATATAGAAAACAGTTATTTTAAATTGCAAAAAATATTTCACAATATTCATATTTTTACCGTATTTTTGAACTATCTAAAATTCTATATATAAATATATGTTTATGTAAAAATATGCAAATAGATGTAAATGTGTTCATGGCCAGAAGGGGGCACTCACATAACAGTAGCAACAGCAGGCTAGAGAGCACCAAGGCAAGGATTCCCAAACTTCCCAAAGAGGTGGAGGCAC
Source organism: Chanodichthys erythropterus (assembly GCF_024489055.1). Classification (NCBI taxonomy): domain Eukaryota; kingdom Metazoa; phylum Chordata; class Actinopteri; order Cypriniformes; family Xenocyprididae; genus Chanodichthys; species Chanodichthys erythropterus. The sequence continues at coordinate 35,806,192 of NC_090224.1, read as the reverse complement.
TTCGAGCCCCACATACTCCTGCTCCATTTTCCTCTCTCTCACAGGAGCACACTCGCACATTCACGGTCTGCTCTTTCCCGATTCCCTGCAGATCCTTCACCAAGATAGGGACAGTATAGAGACCGTTTGGCATGACCACTGCCTGTTCCAGCACCACAGAGGAATCTAAATCAGAGGAGGACATGATGTCTGTGATCATACTGCAGCCATAATGCTTTCAGTTTATCAGCCTATTGCTATATTGAGGAATAATAACATAGAAAATGCTGATAAATCTAAATTTAAATCTGTATCCCCAGCCTCAAGAAACATCACTACCCTCTATTTTTACCTGTTTTGTCCTTCAGTTTCCACTTCCCATCATTCTCTGCTCCAAGTTCGAAAATGAAAGGAGTGGAGTAAGGTGGCTTGTCGAGGTCCACAGCTTCAACCAGAACTGAGCTCAGCGTATCACCCTTATTACAGATGACCAGGTCAGTACCCGGAATCACAGGCATGTTGTCATTGTCGTCTTCGATCTGGATGATTACCATCCCCTTTCCTATCTTCTTACCTGAGGAAAAAGAGATTCCAGTGAGTCTCATGTGACTTTAGGGACACATTGTCAGAATACAACTCCTGTATGGATGCACACCAAAGCAAACTTGATTATATGTCTTTAAAGACGTGAAAATGTCATCTTAATGAAAAAAAAAAATGTAATTGTGATGGCTTCAAACCTCACAAGTGCGACTGTCTCATAACTGGACTTTGTATCTCATAATTGCAAGTTTATATTTCACAATTGTGACATTGTTACAGCTACAGCTTCACATCTCACAACTGTGACTTACTTAAAACTGTGATATTATCTCACGATTGTGACTAAATATCCCAAAACTGCACTCTTATTTCTTGTAAATGACAACTTCATCTCAAAATTGCCAATCTCTTACAATTATTGCTTTACATCTCACCAATGCAACTTCTCATAACTGTGACTTTGTATCTCATAATTGCAACTTTATATTACTCAGTTGCGACTTTCTATCTCAAACTCGCAACTTTATATCTGACAATTGTGACTTACTCTGATCTCACTGATCTTACTTGATCTCACAATTGCAATCTAATTTCTTGTAACTGACACAACATCATCTCAAAATTGCCACTTTCTTACAATTATGGTTTCACATCTCACAATTGCAACTTTGTATCTAACTGCAACTTTATATTTCACAATTATGTCTTTCTAACAATCACAGCTTCCTGTCTTACAATTGAGATTTTCTCAAAATTGCGACTTTCTTACAATTATCTCACAATTGTGACTTTATATCTCAATCGCAATTTTATATCTCACAATTGAGACGTCACATCTCACAATTATAACTAGCTGTTTTACAGTGTCACAATGTGACTATTTCTTTATTTCAAAATCCCCCTTTTTAAACAAAGTTGTACATACATGCATACATTTGCGATCGGTTTCTAAAAACCTCTATTTCACAGCCCACCAATAAAATGAGGTCATCAAGCAGGAAGAACAGCCATTAGCAACCTACAGAAAAGCAACCTGATGACGTCCAGAGTTAAATGGCGAATAAGAGTTCAAGAGAGATGAATGTTCTAAACACTGAAGGTTGTTGAATGACATTACAGGAAGAGCTGGAGTACATGTTGTATCGGGTAGAACATGTTGATCATCAGAAAGAAAAAAATGTTACATCACCACCAAATATCCTGAAGAAATATTCTCAGAGACCTCAAGCTATTTCTACTCAACCACACCCAACCACATGATCTTTCATTAACAGCCAGAGAAAACACACACACACCTATTCATAGAACAAAATGGAACAATGTGTACTCACAAATACACAAACGTTTGAGTTCAGCACAGGTGTATGTTGTGCTGAATGTCCACAGGTTAAGTTAATGACTTAAAGAAGTAGTTCACCCAAAAAATGAAATTCTATCATCTCTTACTCTTCCTCAAGTTGTTCAAAACCTGTATGAGTTTCTTTCTTCTGTTGAACACAAAAGAAGATAATTTGAAGAATGTCAGTAACCAAAGAGTTGACTGACTTTCATAGTATTTTTTCTCTGCTATGGAATTCAGTGGTTACTGTCAACTGTTTGGTTACTCATATTCTTCAAAATATCTTCTTTTGTGTTCAACAGAAGGAATACATTCATACAGATTTGGAACAACATGAGGGAGAGTAAATGATGACAGAATTTTAATCCTCCAAGTTTTTTAATGGTTGTGAATAGGGGTGTGTGTCTTGAAGTAAAAAATAATGCATCCACCCATAAAAAAAGTAATCCATACTGCTCCAGGAGGTTAATAAAGGCCTTCTGAAGTGAAGCGATGCATTTTTGTAAGAAAAATATCTTTATAAATTCAAATATCTAGCTTCCGGTGGACGAACGTACGTAGAATGCGCAAGTTGATTTGCGGCGGAAGAGTATCCTTTGACCTGACGCACAACGAACGCGCAGGCGCAGAGGATAGAGCAAAACAAATCACTGGTTATATGTGTAAAATTATAATTTTTTTAAAGAGAAATGTCAATATAATTCGAGATAACAGAAGAGGAGCTTAAATTTGTTGCACAGCCCTATTTGTTAAAACCGTGAGAGGCGTCTAAGTTTACGATACTCCTACATCCTCCTTTATACATCATGTCAGAGGATTACTCATTTGGCGCAAGACGACTTGTGCATTCTGCGTAATTTATAAAGCTTTAAATATGGATATTTTTCTAACAAAAACACGTCGCTTAGCTTCAGAAGGCCTTTAATTTTTAAATATATCTCTGATTTTGTCCGTCTGAAAGAAGATAGTCATGTACACCTAAGGATGGCTTGAGGGTGAGTAAATCATGGGATAATTTTCATTTTTGGGTGAACTATCCCTTTAAGTTTCATTCAACTATGTGACAAAGTCCAGACTCACTCTCATCCACTGCTCTGATGGTTATGTTGTACTTGTCGTCGTGGACCAAAGGTGATTCTCGGTCTATAGTATTGGATGTTTTCAGTTCTCCAGTGTTCTCCACCACAGTGATCCAGTTACCTGGGTCAGTCATCTTATAGTACCTTAAACATAGATAGAATAGAAAAGTGAGAAGACGGTATACATTATCATACTACACTGAGGTTATATTGTATATATAGGGACACTATACATAAAGGATTAGTTGACTTCAGAATTAAAATTTCCTGATAATTTACTCAACTCCATGTCACCCAAGTTGTTTATGTCTTTCTTTCTTCAGTCGATGCATTACGAGATGGAAAGGTCACGCGTGACGTAGGCGGAAGTACCGATCCATTGTCTACAAAGTGATTGTGCACAGACTAAGCTAAACGTCCTTTACAAAAAAGGTAAAACAACGATGTCGGGCGATTTTGAAGTTGGAGGAGAACGTAATTACGTAATTCCAACGTAATTATGTAATGCGTGGCACATCGCAGAGCAGTTTGTGGTTAAAAAATATATAAATTGTTTTTTTTTTTTAGAAAATGGCCGATCGTTTCACTAGATAAGACTCTTATTCCTCATCTGGGATCATGTAGAGCTCTTTGAAGCTGCACTGAAACTGACATTTGGACCTTCAACCCTTTGAACCCCAGTGAAGTCCACTATATGGAGAAAAATCCTGGAATGTTTTCCTCAAAAACCTTCATTTCTTTTCGACTGAAGAAAGAAAGACATGGGGGGAGTAAATTATCAGGACATTTTAATTCTGAAGTGAACTAATTCTTTAAGGTGGTTTTCAAATTAATTTCTTTGGGAGCATTTACATTATTAGATATGTTCTTGCGTGTCTTCAAAAGCCGCTAGTCAGAGCGCAACAGAACAGAAGATCAAAGACCAAATGAATGTGTATGGTGGTGCTTTAAAGAGAATTATTTAGCTTAAAACAAAACCCAGATCATCATCAGAGAACATACTTTATGCCATTGCTGCTCTTGGTCTCTGGGTCCAGAGCTTTATAGGTTCCAATGACGGTTCCATTGGGAACGTTCTCCTTGACTTTGAGATATAGAATGCCAGGGTTGAACTCTGGTCCTTCATCTTCATCTCCCACACTGAGCTCGAGTGGCACAGAGAGCCAGGTCGCGTCAGTCCCAACCAGTGGAACCTCATTACGGGCAGTAATTTCCAGATTCACCACTGGAGTTTTTTCAAAATCCAATCCCTGAAAGGAGAGTAGAGACCTACGTTGAGAACCTAATCAAGCACATCTACACAAAACGTGAAGAGCCGTCAAAAGCTCTGCCTTGAGAGAAGGACCTGTTTTTGCCTGCCTGGTGGATGTACTGTGTATAACAGGGTGTGGTTGAACTGCACAAACATATCCAACAGACAAGCATTTTCACACACAGCTCTAAAAGGGTGAGCTAATCTGCAAAGCTGCTATAAATAAAACCAACACAACCCTGTCAGAGAGTGAACGAGAGGTCTCAAGATAATGACTATGACCCTCAGTGAAAGCTATTGCAACATGAACTTACTAGCAAAGTGCAAATTCTGCAAAATCAAGGACATCTGGGGTTTATTTCTTGCTAAAAATGTTATTTGTCAGTAACTTTCTCTACAGACTGTTAATTTAATTAATAAAAACATTCACCTTTATGACATACAGAAGCCCCTCGTTGGTTTTGGGGTCTGTCTCCATCCTGAACTGTCCACTTTCATTTCCCTTGGTGACCTCAAACAGGGCCTTCCAGTTGGGGGTGTTCACCAAATCCTTGTCTTCCACTGGGATCCTAGTAACTAGCACATTTTCTTGGTTCTCCTGGACTTTAGCTTTGTACTGTTTCAAAAAAATAACATAGATTAATTCTTTAAAAATCAAATACCACACCTCATGGCATGTAGCCTAAAATGACATTCAGTGCTGTTTTTGATGTGTTTAGTAGTTTACTTGTTTTGTTATATTGCTGTATAGACAATAAAAGGGACTTACCAACTTCTCTTTAAAGGTGGGAGGGTTATCATTAACATCTGTGAGAGTAATCACAACTATTCCTCTGTTGAAGAGCCCTTTAGGAGCGCCGTCCATATCTCTGATCTCTATGTTAACAGAGACTTTGTCCTGAGCCTGAGTTGGAGGAACAAAAAACATTTACATTTGTGGTACAGTATTCCCAGACTGTACCCAGTACATCTGAAAATACAACACGGTAGACGCAACAGCAATCCTTTAACACACTGACACATGGATCTATTAAATGACAGAAAAAATACCTCTCTGTCTAAGGTGTTGGTTTTAGCGGTCAATACTCCGGTAGAAGGATCAATAGAGAACATGTCGGTAGCGTTAAGCAGAGTAAACTTGATCTTGGTGTGGAGGGTATTTGCCAGATCTTTATCTGTGGCATTCACTTTTCCTATAAAAGTACCTGAAAAACACAATATAAATATACATAAATAAATATACTATACTATATTTCACTGTCAGTATACTGGTTCATTTTCATTTACTGCATTTCTCATATATATGTATAAATTCAGTATAAAGATAACGAAGCTTATATTGTGTAAAATCATTTTAATTAGCTGAAATAAAGATAAAATAATATAATTTAATTAATGAATAAATTTTTTTTAAATGTTTCCTTGGCAACTAACTAATATGACTTTTATAAATTAAAAAAAAAAGTTTACGTAGAACTGAAGTACTAAAATGACTTTTGTTGAAATAATTTTAATGTACTCAAATTACTTATAAAGTACAAAAATTGATCAATCTTAAATAAAAATAAAGTAAATAAAAATTAAATTAAAACACTGCAAAAAAAAAAAAAAAAAAAAAAGATTTTCTTATTTAGTATTTTTGTCTTGTTTCCAGTCTAAATATCTAAAAATTCTTAAATTCAGATGCTTTTATTGGATAAGTTGGAAAAGGATAGTTTTTTTTAAAAAGAAATATAAAAAAATACAAAATCAGATAAAGTTACTAGAACGTAGTGATTAAAAAAAAAAAAAAAAAAAAAAAATTTAAAATATGAATTAATACTATAATGGTATATAAATGATACTAAAACACCACTCATTGTGACATTATTTTCAGGACTATAAATATTTTACCTGCCAATTCTTATATGCATTTTGGCATATTTATTTACTTCTTTAATTTTACCATTCACATTATTTTCAACAATGATTCTCTATTACTGTATTACTGATCTATTACTGTAATACAGTTTTTTTTACTGCATTACAGTAAAACAATATGGTTATACAATGGATATTTTTATTAAAATCAACAAATTAAAGGTGGTAAAACAAATACTACAATGATGTATAAGTACTACAGAGTGTTATACTATTTTTTTTTTACATTACATTAATGAGTATATAAGAGTATATCACCTTTTTTATATTACAGTGATGAGAATTGTTATGAAAATAATGCAAACAATTAAAAAAAAAAAAAAAAACAGGCTTCACATAATTTCTAAAATATTATTTCCTATTTCTAGCTTTTGATTTTGGTGTGATGTCCAGTATGACCTGGACTTGATAGGTGAAAAAGTCTCTTTACCTGCCCTGCACCGTTCTTCTACAGTGAACACACGACCTCCTATGAACTCTGGGGCGTTGTCATTCTTATCCTCCACAATCACAGTGATGGGCAGATTTTCATCAACTTCCCTGCCATTTTGGTCATACACACGAGCGATAAACTACAACAAGAGAGACAAGAGAAGAAGACATAATGCTGTAATCATACTCCAAACCAGCTGGTGCACCATTCTCTGTATAAGGCCTGTCATATAGAGCCTCACTTTGAATTCGGGGTACTGCTCACGGTCGACGGCCCGGGTCACTCTCAGCATGCCAGTTTCCTTGATGAGAATGAAAAGACCGACAGGTTCTGTCGTAACACCTTGCCCACTGATCTCATAACGCACTGTGTAATTAACAGAGGAATCAGACGCAATCTGTGAAGAGACACACAACAATGTATAGTCAGCAAAACAACAGGAAGTATAACAAAAGGTCAAACTGAGATCAAGGAAGGGAGGAAGGAACGGGAAGGGAGTGATAGAATGACTAAAGTAGAGAAGTCACTCAGTCTCACCATCTCCAGATCTTTTGGGAATGGAGGGCTGTCATTTTCATAAAGAGTAAAAGGCAACGGTCTCCATCTTCTCTTAATGCGTTTGTGAGCCACACTGCTGGACTTCTGAGGTGCCTGAAGCCAGGACATATAGAGAGACATTACTTATGCTGCTGATCCAGATCATATGGATTATGGTTATGAATTACAAACTGTAGTTTTACCTCATTTTTACAGGACAGGATAACGTCCACCCTCCAATCCAAACCTCTCTCATCGTGCACCAGCACAGAAAACCGCTTTGTTGTAATCACCAAACCACGAACGGTGACAATGGTTCCGTCTGTATTTACAGCGAAGTCAGGGTCACTGGAAGTAAAGGTCACGGGCTTGGCCGCACAGCCTTTGAGGGTCACTGTGAAAAAATAGTAACGTCAGATAATTATTCCACAGATAAACCTCATGTCTTTCCAAAACCATTGTTTGAATCTATTGATTGTTGTTTTTGTTTGTCACCAAATATCAATGAATCGGTACTAAAGCTTTTAAGCTTCAAAAAGGACGCAGCATAAAAGTATCACCATTGTTGTTACTGTTAACTAAAACTATTAAAAATATTATTATTAAAATAATCATTTGGTAACACTTTACAATAAGGTTCATTAGTTAACTACATTAGTTAACATGAATAATAATGAACTGCACTTCTACAGCATTTATTAATCTTTGTTAATGTTAATTTCAACATTTACTAATACATTATTAAAATCTTCTTAACATTAGTTAATGCACTGTGAACTAACATGAACAAACAATGAACAACTGTGATGGTTTACTAATCTGTAAGATTAGTAAATACAGTAACAAATGTATTTCTCATGGTTAGTTTATGTCAGTTAACACATTAACTAGTGTTTAACTAATGAACTTTATTGTAAAGTGTTACCAATAATGTTAATAAATTATAACTATTATTAAAAACTGTTATTAACGTATAATTACACTATTAATTATTATTAAAAATGAACTATTGTTAATTGAAATAAAGCTGAAATACAATAAAATAAATATTAGATAAAAATTAGATGATGCCAACTAAATTAAATTTTAAATGAGTACTAAATTTACTAAAATTTAAATAAAAACAAATTAAAAGTAAAAAGAAACAAACAAAAAGTAATACAAATGACAAAAGCACAATAAAAGAATTATGAAAACATTAAAATTAAAAGGAAAATTGAAACTACAAAAACAAATGAAAATTCAAAATATTAATGAATACTGTAACAGTATATAAGTCATGATGATGCTATCATAAAACAATATTTCAAGTCTTTCGAAGCAACATGATAGTTTTTTTGTGAGAAACAGATGTCATTTTGTCAGTATTCACTGATAAGCTTCCCATTTAGATGACCTTTCATTTTCATGTGACTTTTGTGATACTTTTATGCTGCTTTGGAGGGCCTTTTTTGTTCTAAGGAAAAAAGAAAATCTCTTGGGAGTGTTTGGAGTGACATGAGGATGAGTAAATTGTTTTACCATGAATTAAGCAGAACTTGATGAAACGGTTATGTTATGTAGCTCAAAGGGTTAGTTCACCCCAAAATTAAAATAATGTCATTGATTACTCACCCTCATGTTGTCCCACACCCATAAGACTTTTGTTCATCTTCAGAACACAAATTAAGATATTTTTGATGAAATCCGATGGCTCAGTGAGGCCCCCATTGCCCGCAAGATAATTAACACTTTCAGAAAGCTACTAAAGATGTATTTAAAACAGTTCATGTGACTACAGTGGTTCAACCTTAATGTTATGAAGTGACGAGAATACTTTTTGTGTGCCAAAAAAAAAATAACGACTTTATTCAGCAATATCTAGTGATGGGTGATTTCAAAACACTGCTTCATGAAGCTTTATGAATCTTTTGTTTCGAATCAGTGGTTTGAAGTGTGTATCAAACTGCCAAAGTCACGTGATTTCAGTAAACGAGGCTTTGAAATTGACACTGAGACATCTGATTTGATCAAAAACATCTTAATTTGTATTCTGAAGTTGAACGAAGGTCTTATGGGTGTGGGACAACATGAGGGTGAGTAATTAATGACAGAATTTTTGGGTGAACTAACCCTTTAAGTTCTCAGGTGACACCAGCCCCTAGTTTGGCTGTGCCGTGAGGGCTGACGGAAAAATCACTGAGCTTGAGTTGATGCAGATAATATTAACTTTTATTTTATTGTCAACAAAATATTAAAAACATATATTAGGGTGTGGAAATGTCTAATAAGCCAATAAGTGCTCCTCTGCAGCATCTACTACAGTGGTAATTTATCGTCTTTTTTTTTTTTTTTTTTCCAAATAAGTGTTTGCTTTCCTACAACGTGAAACCTTTAGTTTTAAAAATGGGGACAAACTATGAAGGATGAACAAATAATGTTTTGGACATCACATTAAAAAATACCTTCAAACTGGTCAATATTTAAAGCTTTGAAGTGCTAGGAAAAGTTGTGTGAAGCACTTAAAAGCACTCGAAAACATTAGACCATTTCTGCCACAAGGTATTTCTGTTAGTGGCACAATGTTTATCATGGTTTCCAGATTACACGTGCACTGTGAAAAAAAAGAAAAGCGCTTGAATTCACTGCAGAATTTTTAACATCGCTGTGAAATCTTGTAAGAAGCATTTAGGTTAAATTTCAAATTCTCTGTTAAACCACAGACATCAGATCAAACAGCGTCCACAGAGGCACTGTTTGATCTGATATATGTGGTTTATCAGCTCCAACGAGTTGATCAAATGCATGTTGCAATGACGTCACGGGACATGTCTAAACCCAAAATCTGCGAGCTCCTCCGAATATTGCAAATCAAGCAATCTTGCAATAAATTCAGCAATCGAAGAATCAGGAAATCCTGGAGTGACTGATATAAGTAATAACGCTATCATAAAGTCTGCTGAAGCAACATTATAGTTTTTCATGAGAAACATGACATTTCATCATTATTCACTGATAATCTTCACATGTAGATGACATTTCATTTTCATGTGACTTTTGTGATACTTTTCTGCTGCTTTGTGTCCATTTAAAGGTCCTTTTTTGTCCCTAGTTTGGCTGTGCCGTGAGGGCTGACAGAAAATCACTGAGCTTGAGTTGATGCAGATAATATTAACTTTTATTTTATTGTTAAAAAATATTAAAAACATATATTAGGGTGTGGAAATGTCGAATAAGCCAATAAGTGCTCCTCTGCAGCATCTACTACAGTGGTAATTTATCGTCTTTTTTTTTTTTTTTTTTTCCAAATAAGTGTTTGCTTTCCTATAACGTGAAACCTTTAGTTTTAAAAAATGGGGACAAACTATGAAGGATGAACAAATAATGTTTTGGACATCACATTAGAAATTACATTCAAACTGGTCAATATTTAAAGCTTTGAAGTGCTAGGAAAAGTTGTTTGAAGCACTTAACCCTCATGGATCTGAGGATTTTTGGGGCCCTGGAGAAGTTTTGATATGCCCTGACATTTGTGCTTTTTTCAGTTGTTCATAAACATATTAATGTGTCATTACACTGTATTCAGCACAAACTAGGCTACAATAATATGTGAGGAACATGTATGTACATGTTTGTATTTTTGAAGGAATAACGTTTATGCGTGGTTATTGAAAAAAACAAAAAACTTAAGTCACTGAAATAAAGCCAAAAAATATATATTAAATCTGAATCTGTGTTCACAAGACTTGTGGGTATTGGAGGTTGTAGACTAGAGTTTTTGCTTCAAAATGAGGTAAAAATTATGCTGCCTGCTTGTTCATATAAAACAATAGAGAGATTTAAATTTTCTAAAACATCTTTGGTCAAGAAACACAGTATGCGTGGAGGTGTAAATAATCATGAATAATGGGAGATTTACACCTTAGAAGACAAAAGAATCACATAAAGAGCTCTAATGACCTGCATAAATAATGAGCTCTTTCAGTCAGGTAGGCTGTGAAAAAACACTCTGTGATCATATCTTAGCTCATCATGGTGTAAATCAAACATCATGATTTATCAGATTACACATGCGCTGTGAAGAAAGCGCTTGAATTCACCGCAGACTTTTTAACATCGCTGTGAAATCTTGTAAGAAGCATTTAGGTTAAATTTGTCACAGAATTCTCTGTTAAACCACAGACATCAGATTAAACAGCGTCCACAGAGGCACTGTTTGATCTGATATATGTGGTTTATCAGCTCAAACGAGTTGATTAAATGCATGTTGCGATGACGTCACGGGACATGTCTAAACCCGAGCTCCTCCGAATATTGCAGAGTTTGCTTGATTTTGCGATAAATTCAGCCATCGAAGAATCAGGAAATCCTGGATGGACTGATATAAGTAATAACGCTATCTTAAAGTCTGCTGAAGCAACATGATAGTTTTTCATGAGAAATACATGACATTTCATCATTATTCACTGATAATCTTCACATGTAGATGACATTTCATTTTCATGTGACTTTTGTGATACTTTTCTGCTGCTTTGTGTCCATTTAAAGGTCCTGTTTTGTTCAAAGGAAGGATGAGTAAATTCATTTTTGGGTGAGAAAATTGTTTTACTATGAATTAAGCAATGTAACTATTATGTTATGTAGCTTAATTAACTGTATCAGCTGAAAGAAAAGCTTCATCTGTACTAAGTCAGACAAGGTCAGTTCATGTTATTCAGATCAAAAGAATTAGCGAAACCACAAATCTTACATTCTTCCGTGCCCTCAGAGATGACATAACCCGCGGGCAGTCTCTTAGGAACCTGAGCAAGAACAGGCCTCAACTCACAAGACTCAGTGTTCTGAAACACCACCTGAGGGAGGAAAAGAAAGTGAGTTAGAGGGAGAATAAAATGAAGCATCACATTCCACATTGTAATTGAGCAAAAGTCTCAGTGATGGTTCTGCATGTGTAAACAGCAATTATGAAGCTTAAAACATGACTTCCAATTCTAAAACATCAGAATCATTATAATTGTCAATGAAACTTAAGATCACAAGAAAGAACTAAAAATATTGATTATATACAGTGGCATGAAAAAGTATGTGAACCCCTTTGCAGAATATGTGAAAATGAGAATTATTTTAATAAAATAAGAGGGATAATAAAAAATGCATGTTATTTTTTGTTTAGTACTATCCTGAGTAAGATATTTTACATAAAAGATGTTTGCATTTAGTTCACAAGACAAAACAATAGCTGAATTTATTAAAATAACCCCATTTATAATATGTGAACCATTGATTCTCAATACTGTGTGTGGTTACCTGATGATCCAAGACTGTTTTTATGTTTTGTGATGGTTGTTCATGAGTCTCTTGTTTATTCTGAGCAGTTAAACTGAGCTCTGTTCTTCAGAAGAATCCTCCAGCTCCTGCAGATTCTTCAGTTTTCCAGCATTTTTGCATATTTGAACCCTTTCCAGCAGTGACTGTATGATTTTGAGATCCATCTTTTCACACTGAGGACAATTGAGAGACTCAAACTCAACTATTAAAAAAGGTTCAAAAATTCACTGATGCTCCAGAAGGAAACACGATGCATTAAGAGCCGGGGGGTGAAAACTTTTGAATTCAAATATCAAGGTAAATTGTACTTAATTTTTCTGCCGGGAAACATGCAAGTATCTTCTGTTGGTTCCAAAGGGCAGTACTAAATGAAAAACAATGATATTTAAAAAAAAATATGAAATAAGAATAAGAAGAAATTGTGACATCTTCATCCTGTTCAAAAGTTTTCACCCCTGACTCTTAATGCATCGTGTTTCCTCCTGGAGCATCAGTGAATGTCACAGTGAATCATTCAGTCACTGCTATAAAGGGTTCAAATATGCAAAAATGTTTGAAAACTGAGCTGGAGGATTTTTCTGAAGAACAGAGCTCAGTTTAACTGCTCAGGACAAACAAGAGACTCATGAACAACCATCACAAAACATAAAAACAGTCTTGGATCATCAGGTAACCACACACAGTATTGAGAATCAATGATTCACATACTTATGAATGGGGTTATTTTAATAAATTCAGCTATTGTTTTGTCTTTTGAACTAAATGTAAACATCTTTTATGTAAAATATCTTACTCAGGACAGTACTAAACAAAAATAACATGCATTTTTTATTATCCCTCTTATTTTATTAAAATAATTCTCATTTTCACAGATTCTGCAAGGGGTTCACATACTTTTTCATGCCACTGTACTCTACAACTTAATGCTGTAATGTACTGTGATCGGGTTACACTGCAAAAATAAGTACCTTATTCACTTGTTTTACACAGAAAACAAATGCGTAATGTGAATTACCACCTCTGTAGCTTGTTACGTTCATACCTAAACAGCTACATGGTATGAAGGCATCACATGTGACAAACCGAACAATCAATGGCATTAATCAAGAATGACATGTGACTAACATAGATATAATAGAACATAGCTAAACAATTGAGAACAAAACCAGCATGAAGAAAAAAGTACTCCACATGCTGCTCGATGGCATTCGCTCTCATTTCATGTGGTCATGTTATGGGTTTCGGACAGATATCAGCTTCATCTTATCTGGAAATCTGCCTAATCTGTCCAGTGAAACCTATAGACGTACAGACTTGAAAATATGTACGAATGAATTTTACTTTAGTAGAATGCTGAAGTGTTTACTGTTCATGTGTCTTTTACTGATGCAATAAAAAGATGTCATTCAAACATGCAGGAAATAAAATGTGACTTGTGTTTTTACTATAGTGTATACTACAATATCAGGAAATCAATGAAAACTTTCAATTGGGTTTTAGAGGAATTATCACTAACAAAAATTGACACGCCATGGACATTGTTTCAGTTAAATAAATGAGAAACATTAAAGGGTTAGTTCACCCAAAAATGAAAATTATGTCATTAATTACTCACCCTCATGCCGTTCCACACCCGTAAGACCTTCGTTAATCTTCAGAACACAAATTAAGATATTTTAGTTGAAATCCGATGGCTTCGTGAGGCCTCCATAGGGAGCAATGGACACTTCCTCTCTCAAGATCCAGTAATGTACTAAAAAAATATTTAAATCGGTTCATGTGAGTACAGTGGTTCAATATTAATATTATAAAGCGACAAGAATATTTCGCCAAAAAAAACTAAATAACGACTTATTTAGTGATGGCTGATTTCAAAACACTGCTTCAGGAAGCATCGGAGCAAAGATGAATCAGTGTGTCGAAACTGCTGTTTGGAGTGCCACAGTCACGCCATTTCAGCCGTCGGCAGTTTGACATGCGATCTGAATCATGATTCGATACACTGATTCATTGATGTTTCATGAAGCAGTGTTTTGAAATCAGCCATCACTAAATATGTCATTATTTTGTTTTTTTGGCACTCAAAAAATATTCTCGTCGCTTTATAATGTTAATATTGAACCACTGTACTCACATGAACTGATTTAAATATGTTTTTAGTACATTAATGGATCTTGAGAGAGGAAGTGTCCATTGCTCCCTATGGAGGCCTCACAGAGCTATCGGATTTCAACTAAAATATCTTAATTTGTGTTCTGAAGATTAATGAAGGTCTTACGGGTGTGGAACGGCATGAGGGTAAGTAATAAATGACAGAATTTTCATTTTTTGGGTGAATTAACCCTTTAAATAATCTGCTTTGTGACCAGTGTGGTAACACCTTTCTCATTAATCAACATTAGACATCAGTGAGCTGTATGAATGAATGAAGACATCTACAATAGCACTACTGACTCTTCAAAACAAATTCATGAAATGTATATATTTGAAGTTATGGATGATACTAAGTAAACCTAGTATCACGACCGTTTGGTGGAGGAAAAACCAATCAATCAGACTATTCAAATGCAGATAACTAAGTAGTGAGTACTTCATTATTCTATAGTAGTAAGAGCTTTACTATTCAAAACTGCTAATGTTCAAGCAGCTTCATCCCTTTGAAATACACATCACACAATTTACCAATAGCTAACCCACCTAAATAATTTCCAAAGAGTGTAAATATATAGCCATTCATAATGTCTTACTATCAACACTGGAGAACACTTTATTTGAAAATAAACCATGGTAACCTTTCAACCAAATTACCATAGTACTAAAGTTATTTACTACAATAAAACGTGATCACATGGTATTAACCACAACTGTCATGACAAAAAAAAAAAAAATGAAATAATAAATACAGAAATGTTCTAAAATCTGAAGAAATCATTATTTTATTAATTATTTTTGTTTTCCAGTAAAAATAATTAAACATGCTTAAAGTTAATATACATTTGAGAAGAAAACTAAAACTTTTGACTGTATATTTGACTCTATATCTTGTTTTAAGAATACATTTTTGTCTATTTTACTTGATATTATATATTGGCAGTGTAATAGGGAGACCTGACGGGAACTATGGTTATGGTTACCAAGGTAAATTCGGCAAGGATACTGTAGGAATTCAGGTAGGCCCACAACAGACTTAACGTTATATGTCCTAAAAATAAGACATTAACTTCTACACAACAAAAGGAACTTACCAAAGTAAGGAGCCAGACCGCGAACAGCGCGCGTTCATACATCCTGTTGTGTGTGTATGTGGTCTGCAGTAGTTGAATTTCTCTGGACTCCTCCACACTGCGTGTACCTCACAGAAGAGCTCGGATAAAGTCCTGTGGGCGCGGTGCGGCTCTCATGCCATTGAAGTCTTTAATATGGGTGTGGCATCGCCTCAGCCTCTCGCTTTATGAATCAATAGGGCTGAATTGGAGTCTTGAGTAAACTAAACAGGTTAAACTTTACTTTGTCCCTGACTTCCTTAGCTTGGGAAGCTCTGGTCGGCTTAGACTCCACCCCAAACTGGCCCTTGAAACTCCCTCGGAGTTGGTGGGTGTGTGACAGAGAGAGGGAGGGAGGTTATACTTTAACAGAACAGACTTTCACCTGTTATACCATCTGACTTTTCAGACATGATTAATGCATGACACAATTAATCTCCATCTCTTTGGGTGGAGTGCAGGAGGTACTCATGATTATACAGAAAGTCATCATCACATTTACACATCCAGTAAAAGAAACTCTTTTTTTAAGTTTTGCAATCACCTGTTAAGTCCATTAAAAAGATAATAAAAAAACAACAACTTTCCAGCTTGAAACCGCACACCTTTTTCACGTGGGAAGTGATTTATTCATTTTAAATTATTACCTGGTCAAGTTTTTATGGCTCTGTATGTCCACTGACTTCTGTCTGACCGTGTGTCTCAATCAGCTCCCTAGTTCAGTAGTCAGGGCACTGATCAGGGTATCAGCCACATTCACTTTCATTATATACTGATTCACGACGGGAGCTAGGGAGCTGATTGAGACGAAAGGTGATACTGTGGTGCATTATGCCTTAAAAAAGTGAAAATATGTAACCTGGTGACTTTAAGCATGCAGAGTCTTTAAATAGGAGGAATCGGAGGAGACGGGGTGTAAAACACGTAGAAAATGAAAAGGACACGGTATGTTTCACTTCAACCAAACTCTTGAAACACTGATAAGAGAGTGACTCAGGCTGAACAAATGAATGAGAGAGACTCGAGAGAGCTTCTAAAACATTATAAAACGTGTTCAAATAATGATACTATCATGTGCTTTCAATATTGTGCAATTGATTTTTAAAGCATTAGAGGCTCAAATCCTGTTTTGTTGTACAAATATAAGATAAGTGAGATAAATTATTAGGCACGTCCTGATTTTGCTGAGTTAGACACGTTCCTGGGTCAACATATTTTGTTAATCCTGAAATAACACTCCTCCAATTTAATCTTAACCACATCCCTGCCGCTAAACCTAAACTTACCCTTAAGTTATTCCTAAAATCAGAGGGAAATGAGGGGTGAATAACACTGATGTAGAAGCATTGTAAGCCTAAACTTGACATAAACTGCAAATTTGTCCCTCAAATCTGATCTGATCTGATGGATTGTTGTTCCAGGATCAACACAGATGTTGAACCAGGAACATGTTGTGCTTGGTGCAATCAGGTTCTGAAAATTATTAGACCATGAAATTAATTCAGCGTGAAAGGTAAGCTGTATTCCTAAATCACACCCTCTAGACTTTTTCATTTAAATCACACAACCAGTCTGTTGAATTAAATGTCATTTAATTGCAATAAATACCCAAATTATTTTATTAACATATTGTAAAGATTTTGCTAATTGAAAATGTAAGAGCTCATATAATATTTAGTCTGGCCTTCTGAGGTTGACTATCATCATTTCTGAAGATTGAGCACCTCTTTCTCACTGAGTTTTAAAAAAGAAGTAGGTATAAAGAGTAGGTATAACTTGCTTATGTAAAGCACCGTTATTTGAACTTTGTTTTGATGTGATAATTTATGCAGTTTGATTGCTTATATCCTTTCAAGCCTCATTGTATTTCATGTCAGTTTCTAAAATTAGTCAGACTTTCTTTGCTGAAAACTAGAGAAAGAGGATTAGTGATACGTGCCGAAACAAACAATGGACAAAGGCAGTTAGTGTTTTTCACAGAAAAGTTGTATTTCTTGTTTCTTGGAGATATTGGACCCTTTTACTGGAATGTGTGGAAACAGGACAGCCTGGAGATGAGCATGTTGCAGTTATGATGGTGTTTGTGTATAGGGGAGGTGGAGGATGGGTCTGGTTGGGTGGAAAGGAATTTGGCAGAGTCCTGTCAGTTAGTGTTGAGTCTGTACTGTTGTGCACAGCCAAACACAGCTCACTGAACTGTTATACATTTACAGCCTTCATTTTACTACAGAACACTAGATGTCTGTTGTAGAAGCGCAATGACATGATCAAGAGAGAGTTTGCTGAGTGAGCGAAACCGTTTACTTCTATAGTGCTCATGGTGTTGACTAAATATAGTTAGGTGACTAATTTATACAAGTGCACTTTATAAATGACACTACTTTGTGTAAGTAGTTTAAGGCAATTAGAACTAATCAATGGATAATTGGCCTGTTTAGTTCTGAATCACAAAAAACAGTATATGTTCAAGTCTTAATGTCTTCAAAGGCGTATTTGTCATTGAAAAGAACAGCTTTTCTCATTAAATAAGTGAAATTGTGTCTGAAATTTTGTAGAATTATCAAATGATAAATTATTTGTATACTAGTAGGCCTATAACCGGTCTACAAGACAGAACCCACCCCATAGTTAAAACACAGCAATCTGAGCCTTCAAAGCCATATGTGTCCCCTGAAACACATCAAATCAAGTCGCCTTTATACAATATATATAACAGAATCTATACAAACTTCAAAATTTGAAACTAATTCAAATCCTGCTGTAAAGCAGCTCTAAAAAAACAATAATGTCATTATTCAGATCAAGTCAGTCAACAGAAAAACTTGAAGAAAATATTAAGGGAATGTCCTCAGAATGAAGACAGAATGTCGTATTCCTGGATGGATGTGGGTGGATGAATGTGAACCACATTGGTTCATTAGCCCTGGAGCCTAAATAATTGTGTTATTGCAACATGTCCTGAGGAGCACCCAGGCCCCAGGTGAACCGCATGCTGTATATTATCATTCTACACCCTTTGACCAGATTTGACCCTTTTCTTAAATGTTGTTCTTCACTCATGCTCAAAACAGAGAGCAGAGCAAAACAGAGATTTGTATGACAGAATTAAGTTAAATTTATTACAGTAGTAGAATTTTTTTGCAAACACTCAACTGTCAGCACATTGCATTGCTGCAAGGATGAAATAAAGACTGGATCTAGATGCAAAAAGTGATTTGAATGAAAACTAACTTAAAATAACGCTCTCAAAATATAAAAAACACATCAAATAGAGCACTTAAAATAGCTGAGATTGAACACTACAAACACAGGGCTATATTTACAAATGTCCGCCAATGAAATGAAAGGAAGAACAGGTGCAGTGAATTAAAGGCACAATATGTAGATTTTTGGATCCAAAAACTACTAGAACAATGTTATATATTTTGTTCACTTGTGTACTTACATTATCCCAAATGTTTCCAAGAATGTTTGTCCAGAGAACTAAGCAATTTTAACCTGGACACGGACCATGTCCGTGCATCTATCAATGACATCATACCCACGTTTCCGGTTTTATTTTGTAGAAACAATGGAAACACAAAAGACACTTTTATATATATTATGTTTTTTTATTAGACAGATGAGCAACTGTTTTGATACATTCATTGACAGAAAATTAATCATGTTAAATAGCTCAACACATGTAAGTCTTATTGTTTAAATCTCGTTTTCTTGATTTACAGCGAATATGTTTTCCATGCCTAATATCGATCTAGTTTACTGCATTGTGCAACAAGTGTCTCATAGTAGCCGCTGAGCAAACGCAAAGTATCATTATAACAACTTTCAACACACAAATTTATCTAATATGATAAGCAGCGTTGCGTTACCCCTCATACTCTTGACTAGAAGAAGCAGCAGCGACGACTGTGGCATAATAAAAGTTCAGCTGCTCACAAAATGTGTCGCACTCGTCTCTCATTAGCATTTACTCCAGCGGCCTCGTTTCTGCTCACAGTGCACTCGGTCCTGCTCTGCTTCATACTACAGTAACATTAATAATCTCATCCATGAACATGATTTCTGCCCGAGTCCCATCCCAATTCTTTTCCACCAACTGTAGACGTGAAGAAAACATCTCCCATGATTCCACAAAATCAAGGCGTCACCAAGCTAAGACCTCTAGCAGTGGAAATTGACATATTGTGTCTTTAAAATAATGAATAACCATGGTAACAAATACTAACATAGGAAATAGAACAGGAAACAATGAAAAACCACAAACAAACAAACAAACAAACAAACAAACAAAAACTCCAGTCAAGGAAGGGGAGTACTCTGGGTAATTCCAAGCTAGGAGCCCTCCCCCAGGCAGCACGCCAAATAAGCATAATTAACTATATCTGATTTCATGTACATGTGAACTTATGAAACCAAAAAAGGGGCGAGAGTGGGCTGAGGTGGAGGACGCAGATCTGGCAGAAGGGTCCAGGGAGGAGATGATGGTGGGAGGAACCAGGGAGTGACCCCAAACAGAGCCATCAGATGCAGGCTCACAGCAGAACCGAAAGAGGGAGGAGCCAGGGTGTAGCCAAAAGCCCGATCAACTGAGTGGTACAGACCCAGGCGGAGCCGAGGAAACGAAGACCCAGGGCGATGGACTGGAGGGCCAAGGCTGAACGACAGGTTTGCGGGACCAAGATGGAGATGGGGGCTCAGCAGACCGAAACAGAGCCGGAGGGAAGAAGGACAACAGTGAAGCTGGAGGGAAGGAAGAGCCAAAGGGGTGGAGGGACTACGAATAAACAGAGGACCGGAAGTCTGTGGCGCAACCAGGGTGATGACTGACCAAGATGGAGAAGGAGGGACAAGGGAGCCTGGTGGAGCTTGAGGGATGATGTGGCACAATGGAGCCAAGGTGGAGCCGATGGGTCGACAGGATGAGGTGGTGACCAGGGCTCGGAGGTCTGAGGTGGAGCTAGGGATGGACACACCAGGGCAGAGCAGGTGAACTGGAAGCCCAAGGTGGAGCCAACGAAGGTGGAGCCAAAGGGCTGAAGGGAGCCAGTGGAGATGGGGCTGAAGAACCGGACAACATAGGCAAAGGAGGTGGGGGTGGGAGGCTGGGTGGCACTGTAAAATGTGAGCTATATATTTTCTTGCTAGATTTTAATACTACAGTATATTTATTTTTTGTTTTTATTTATTGTTTATTTTTTATTTTACCAATTTTACCAGCTCTTAAAATAATATAATTATTGCCACATGAATGGACATTTAGTAATATTGTATTATATTATACATTATAAAATATGATTTTTTTTTAAAGTTGTAAATAAAACATTAGAGTATTATTAGAGTATGTTTTTTGGTTTTTGGTGGGGTGACTGTGTTATGAAAACTCCCTTTTTTTGTGATAAATAATAATCCTGATATTACTGATATGGCCATGAACATTGTGTGTTGGGTGATGTTGAAGCCCTGAAGCTTCTCTATGTTCTGGGTGTGCACCTGCCACACCTGCTGATGCCCAACACCTTACTGGCAGATGAAAGTCACACAAAAGGCTGTCATTATAGCTGAATCATGAGAAAATCTATGTGCGAATCAAGGTGGGGCAAAAATCTGAATTTAAGAATTGCCTCACTCTCAGTGAAGGAGTTGTAATTTGAATGGGCTTTGCTCTGCAGCATAGTAAATTGGAAACACAAGAGATTAAAAGCTGAACATCAGAGGAATTTAATTTCTTTTTTACCAATCACATTTTGAATTTTGCCTAATTATCCAGTGTTACAGTATGCACAATATTTGTAACATTAATTTGTCAGCTGATTAGACATATTTCTCCATTTTTACTCTTAGCTAAATTGAATACAGTCTACTAAATCTTTATCTTCTAAATTTATTTTGCCATACAGCACCACAAAAAGGCCACCAAACTGTTTTCAGATAGACAGGGGCAGTGATGGGGGTAACGCATTACAAGTAACTTGAGTTACGTAATCAGATTACTTTTTCCAAGTAACTAGTAAAGTAACGCATTACTTTTAAATTTACAACACAATATCTGAATTACGTTTTCAAATAAGTAACACAAGTTTCTTTGTTTCCCTTTGCCTGACTGCTCTCCTCTCCACATATTGAGAGAAATTGTGAACTCATTTGTGTTTCATTTTTTGTTTTTATTGTTGTGCTGAACTTTCTTGTCTGAGTTGCGCCCTCTACTTTACAGGTGTCAATTTGCATTTCATTCAGCCCGATGCTTATTCATTTTACTTATGGTGTGAAAGTGCCTAAACATTTGCAAAAAGTAGATTTTTTTTTTTTTTTTTTTTTTTAGAAAAACAAACAAGCAAGCCCAGCCCAGGTGAGAAAAAGTAATGCAAAAGTAACACAATTTATTACTTTCCATAAAAATTTCCTAATGCATTTAGTTACATTTTTAGGGGGTAACACAATATTGTAATTTTAAAAGTAACTTTCCCCAACACTGGACAGGGGCTATTTACACTAAGTGTGAATAGCGTTATATGCTACTTACACTATGTGCAAATAGCAATGTATTTTATTTACACTTGTAAAAATAGCAGTATTTTCTTTGCAATAATGTAAATGATCATATTTATTAAATAATTGCCACCTTATTGGGACAATAAAGCACTCCGTACACCTATCCCTAACCCTACCCAATAAACACATTATTACAAATTAACCATTAGGCACTTTAATTGCACTTTTCACATATTTTCTTCATATTTATTGGAAATAAATGCCTTTCCAATCTGATATGAGATGGGAAATGGGAGAAGAATGAGTTCGGCAAAAGTCAGATTCAAACTCGGGTCAATTGAGTAACTGGTCACACTACACTTTTCATTCCATTGACTTCCATTCATTAGCATGCAAATGCATCAGGCCGCAAACACATGCTCATACAAAAAGTTTAGCATTTTTTTCAGTTTTGCTGCATGAGATTCTCCAACTTTGTTGTTGTTGAGCAACCAAAGTGTGAGCGTTAAAACTACGCCCCCTTCTGGAAAGCGGGCCAGGAGCAGCAGCTCAGTTGCATTTAAAGGGACACAAACAAAAACAGCGTGTTTTTGCTCACACCCAAATAGGGACAAATTTGACAAGCTATACTAAATGATCTGTGGGGGATTTTGAGCTGAAACTTCACAGACACATTCTACACCAGAGACTGTACATCTTTTGAAAAGGGGCATAATATACTGTTAAAAATTACACTTACAGCGGTTTCATTCCATTTTATTTCTACTTCCTTAAATTCAATTCAGATTTAAAATTATGCATCCACTTTGCTGCCTTTAATTCAAAATGAGGAACTCAAATTGATGCATTTCTGCAATTCTGAATGGTGCACTACACCACTGTGAAAGAGAAAGACAAGAGAGAGAGTGAACCCGAGAGAAAGCAAGAGAAAGAGATACCAGTCACTAAACCAAGTGTGAGATGGGATGTGATAACTGTTGACAGTGACGGTACAGCTGCTATTGATACATGCTGACAGCAAATGTTCCAGATTCCTCCAAACCCCCATCATAAAACCACAAACCACTTTCACTCCCAGATTTATTTTCAGATTTCTAACAAATGTTGCTTCAGTATCATAGAACTCCTTTGTTTGTGGTAATGTGCTCTGCCTGCATGAGTACTGATGCATGCATGTAATTCAACACCTGTGTGGTACATGAGATCTCTCTGCACTTGGTTTGTTCAGATGCTGAGCGCAGGTATTTTCTCTCTATTTCCTTTCTCACACTTTGCAGTCTCTAAATGCTGAAATGAAACACACATGTATACAATGTAGTATGAGTGAACATTATAATCAGTGTGTATCACAACATAATATTTTATGACCTAAACACGACATTTTTAGGGCATTACAATATAGTTTTCGGGCATTGGAAGTCGTCATCAAACGTCACTTGTACTTTGGGTGTGACATATTTTAAGTGCAGATGTGTGACAGGCAGATATACCGATGACAGTCAGACACTGAGTCAGTGGTTTCACCCTAATCAGCCTCTCAGGTGTCAATCAATGT
This sequence comes from Chanodichthys erythropterus, assembly GCF_024489055.1. Classification (NCBI taxonomy): domain Eukaryota; kingdom Metazoa; phylum Chordata; class Actinopteri; order Cypriniformes; family Xenocyprididae; genus Chanodichthys; species Chanodichthys erythropterus. The sequence continues at coordinate 35,782,493 of NC_090224.1, read as the reverse complement.
ATTAACGTCACTTCTCTGAAATGTTTTTGAGATGCTGATTTTGTCAAATCTTTTTTTTATGTACAACTGCAGTATTATAGAACATGTATTTTCATGTTGGGTATTATATATATTTAAAATGTAAATTAAATGGTATTTCATAATTTCTTTGAAAATGAACTGTACAGTATATTTTACAGTAAAATTACATATAAAGCGACAGTAACAAGTAAAAGCATATAACCATTTATAATGTGCAGGTACAGAATAATTAAAATAAATAAGTAAAATAAAACCCCACTGTGCTAATGCTGTACAACCCAACAGAAACCATGTTCTGAAAGAGCATAAAATACAAATGAAGATTTACTAAGTCTTTAGTGAATAGAAATAGCAACCGTCTGTCTAAATCTCTGACTATACATGGCTGAGTGCTAGGAAACGGTGTTTATTTGAGACTAGTAGACACGCCTACCTCCCCTCTCGCCTTATCACTGAGCTCAGGTTTCAGTCCAAGCCGTTGCCATGGAGCTGTTTTCTTTTGAAGAGAAAGAAGGTAAAAGGAAGAGTGCACTCACACAAAGAGAGGAAGGAGGGAGGAAGAGAAGGGGAAATTGGGATTGTGGGAGACTGAGAACAACATAAATTTTGGGGGAAAAAATTAATGAACAATGCTTTTATGAGACTAACTTGGGAGCGGAAGTGACAGAGTGAGAGAGACAGAGAGAAAGAAACTAATTATGGGGTGAAAAGAGAGAAGGGAAAAAAAAGAGTCACAGGAATGTAAGAGAAATGCAAGGGTGTGTCAAAGGCCAAATGATCATCCATAAACACCCAGATAAACATTCGCTGCCTGCATGGAGATATCAGGGATTTCGATTAAAGGATTAGTTCACTTCAGAATTAAATTTTCCTGATAATTTACCCACCCCCATGTCATCCAAGATGTTTATGTCTTTCTTTCTTCAGTCGAAAAGAAATGAAGGTTTTCTCCATATAGTGGACTTCACTGGAATTCAACGTCAAGATGTCAGTTTCAGTGGAGCTTCAAAGAGCTCTACATGATCCCAGACGAGGAATAAGAGTCTTGTCTAGTTAAACAATCGGCCATTTTCTGGAAAAAATAAATAAATAATATACTTTTTAACCACAGATGCTCGTCTTGCACTGCTCTGTGATGTGCCACGCATTAGAAAATCATGTTGGAAAGGTCACACATGACGTAGGCGGAAGTACCGATCCAATGTCTTCAAAGCGAATGTGCAAAGACTAAACCAAACAGCCTTTACAAAAAAAGGTAGAACAATGATGTTGGACGATTTTGAAATTGGAGGAGAACATCCACCTGTGTCACTCGTGACCTTTCCAACATGATTACAAAATGCGTGGCACATCGCAGAGCAGTGCAAGATGAGGTTAAAAAGTATATAATAATATAGGTGGTTAAAGAGTGTATATATATATATATATATATATATATATATATATATATATATTAGAATATGACTAATCATTTCTCAAGATAAGACTCTTATTCCTCATCTGGGATCATGTAGAGCTCTTTGAAGCTGCACTGAAACTGACATTTGGACCTTCAACCCGTTGAACTCCAGTGAAGTCCACTATATGGAGAAAAATCCTGGAATGTTTTCCTCAAAAACCTTCATTTCTTTTCAACTGAAGAAAGAAAGACATGAACATCTTGGGTGACATGGGGGTGAGGAAACTATCAGGAAAATTAAATTCTGAAGTGAACTAACTACCTTTTAACGTGATTTTATTTTTCTGTTTAAAAGTCACAACACCGTTACACATAAACAAATACACGACTTTACTGCATGCATATCTTTGATTGAAGAGACAGTATAGGGTATCTATTTAAAATTGAACCGATAAATCAAACATTCATAACCAAGAACATGATCTTTTTTTTTTATCTTTTTTTTTTTCACCATTTGTTGTGCATTGAATATAAGTGTTCATTAGCACCAAGAGGTGGCACTAATCTGTGTGTGGAACAGGATTGAATTGCGAGCCTTTTTGAAAAGCCTAGGTTAAAAAAAAAAATAAAATAAATAAATAAATATATATATATATATATATATATATATATATATATATATATATATATATATATATATTGTACAATCTGCTCACGTCTGATACTAATAGTTTAGGTGGTCCAGGGTGGGAGAAAACATAATTTCCCTCAGTGGTCACCTGTGATTAATTTCTTTGAATTACAATTTAATAAATTCCTCTTACTGTTATTCTAATTCAAATTCAAAACGGTTCAAATTCACTATAAATGAAAATGGAACTAATTCTTCAATTCTGAATTTTGCACAACCCTGTGGAAGTCTTTGCAAACTGTAACTTTAAATAACATTAAACTGTCTTGCAACAAAGCTAACAAAACTAATCTTAGCCATGCAAAACTCTCAATAGTTAAATAGTTAATGCTTCACCCTCTTCTATGAATAATTAGATGAGTAGAGATTTTGGGAACTGGAAACGTACACCCTAACCCAGTGTTTCCCAAACTTTTTCAGTCACAACACTTTTTGAAAATGTTCAAAAATTTGTTTCACCCTACATTAGTTGTTACGATACTTTGATACGATACCTTGAAAAGTATTGATTTTTGATACCACAGTGAAGAACCACCATATATACTGTCATATAGATATTTTTAATATTACCTTCTTCTTTTTTCTTTTTTTTTTTTTGTTTTGTCCATACATTGAAAGTCTAGGCAATCAATAATTTCTTATGAAGAGCTCACTTTATATGATGACAGATTTTAATTCAGGGTTTTATTCACATATAAACATTGCTCAAATACTATTACAACTATCTCACCTAAATGAGACAAGCAACAAAATGTTAAAAGAAATCAATCTGGCACTCGTGAGCTGTTTGAGAGGTGGCTTTATGTATGCACGGGAATGAAAATCATGCGCAACCCCTGCAATCCCACGGCAAAATTCAGACCAGCCTTTCATACGATTTGCAGTTTTATCATAAATTTGTGTGTTATTTGTTGCTATTGGAGACATCAGAGATTGATGGTACACAGTAAATGTTTTTTTTTTTTTTTTTTTGTTTTTTTTTACACACATTTTAGCAATTTAAAAACGTTTGAAGGACTTTTATTCTGCACCCCTGCTCTCACCAGATGGCAAACTGCCCAAACCTAACCCTAACATGTGCAATACCACTGTTCACAAGCTTTTCCATACCTTAGTACCACACTCAATTATATAACTTTAACCTGTACTCTAACTCTAACCAGATCCCTATCCACCTTTATCAATCTTCTTCAAGAGCTGGGACTATCAACCTTAAACATTTTGGCCACATTCCGGGGTGTGAAAGATCTGTGTTTCCACAACGGCAAATTAAAAAATAAGTGCACGGATATAATATCTCAGCACTGCACACGAGTATACGACGAGTATGATGGAGAACATCCTATAGGTTAGGCGGTTTGCCATGTGAGTGCTGGAAACCAGGGCGTTGTCTGCTGAGCGAACACAACCCTTCCCTCAAACACACCCTGCCTAAGCCAGCCTGACACTCCCAGTGGCTCTCACTGATTTCACCATGAGTCATGCAGTTATTGTGCACAGGTGACAAGTGTGTGCATGCACTGTCTACAGATACAGACCTGTTACTGTTTATCATCTGAACTCAAGGGAGTTTCCTGCAGGACTGGTTTTCTGTACTCTGGTTCTTCTTATTCTGCATCCAAGAACACATCAGAGGGAAAAAAAACAAACAAAAAAAACAACAACCCAAGATTTAAAAAAAACAAAGACGTTTTTCCTGAGAATATATCCTGAACGTTATTTTATTTTATTATATTTTACTACATGATTGCTACATACACTAACCCATACAGTACATTTTCACAAAGTTGTTAGAGCTTTACTATTTCTATTTTTTCAGTTAATGTTTCCTGCACTAAATGTCATGGAATCCCTCTCTTTCTTTTCTTCTCTCTCTTTCACCATCTTTGTCTGAGATTTATTATGGCTCAGACAGTGCAGGCTTGATCTGAATGGAGGTCACATTCAGGATGTTCTCTAAATGTGTGCAAATGGCAAAGACTTGCTATTCAGACCGTACAGGGCCCCTTGGAAATCTTTAACCTTCATATATCCCAGTCACCCAGAGATCTCAAAACCCTTTTAACATCTCCAAAAACATGCTGAAGTATTATGTTTATACTTTATGACATGATGATTTGTTATATTGTATTGTCAAATTGAGACAAAGTCAGCAACGAGAACACTTAAGTAAAAACTGAGTGGGAGTGAGTAAGTGAGAAAGGCGGAAAGAAAGAATAAACAGCTAGAGCTGTCTCGCTCAATCTCTTCTTTCTTTTGCCACTCTGTTTCTACACCTCCTCAAAGCAAGCAGCCATGCCCTGACTTCACCTTTCTCAAAAAAGCCCCCACTTTTCCACTGAAGCAGTGGATATGTTTTAAAGTGTTATCAAAGCCAAATAAGTTAACATGAAAACATGAATGTATCTTCAGAAATAAGTCACATGTCATACAATAAAATTTGCATATTAGTTGCTTAGTTGAGCAAACCCTCAGGCACATTTCGGTTAAGACATTATTAGTATGACCAACTTTTAACAAGCACATGTTAAGGTGTGAGCGTCTAATGAACCAATTCATACTATAGGTGTGATTAATAGTGAAGAACACCTCAAAAAGCATTGCTTCTGATCTTTAATGAAGCTAATCTTTGGGACAACTCAATAGCTTTTCTTCAAAACTATCCTTATATGCAAAATGATCGCTATAAAGTTATTTGTAGGATTTTAAAAATGACTGATCTCGGACTGATTTTAGGATGTATTATTTCCATTAAACAGCAGAAAACTGCTGGTGTAAAAATGTGCACGTGAGATAGGACAACATCACATTTAAAATTAATTTCAATGAGTAATCGAAGCATGCATATTTACAGGTGTGTCATTTGTAAAAGCGCTCCTTTTGTGTCATGAAAAAACTGTATGTGCAAACTTTTTGGATCTGACTTTAAGTGATGTATGTGTATTTTTAAAGGCATTTTAGCACAGAAGCAATGTATATCGATAAATGTGTGTTCCTGTGCATATATATATATATATATATATATATATATATATATATATACTCATTAATATGTAAATAAATAAATGTTGCTATTTTATCACTTTATGTTATGTTATGTTTATGTTTGTCAGTACATGAAATATAGTATTTTTTATTTTATTTATTTTTTTACCATGATTCTGTACCATAAACAACTAATTATTGAAAACGTACTGGGGGAAAAAAACTGAGATTTGTAAAAATACAGTATAAACATTAGATTCAATTTCTACTGAACACATTTCATCATAACAGTGTCAGCCTGTAAAAAGTTTTCATTATTTATCACAACAATTTTTCTTTTGTCAAATCAACTTCAGTAATTAATGTGGTTCAGAAAACATAATATTTAGAGTTTCTATTGATTAAATCAATCGCCTTCATTGTATCAACTCAAATGTTTAATTTCAATGAACTCAAAATTTTAAGGTAACCAATTAACTTATACTTTTTTTAAGTTGAACCAGCAATGCAGGTATTTATTCCAAGTTCCAGCATATATTAAAATGCTTTAATTTAGCTCAATATTATTAATAATTGAAAACATTCTTGTCTGATATAGTATATAATATTTATTTTATTCATTTACTTTGCTTGGCCCATGCAATGTTACTCATAGGACACGCATGAAGGGTTAAGGATGGGTCTTGTGGATATACTTCTTGGGGTGAGAACACCCATGCCACCCTTTATGATAGCCTACATGTAATTAATTTTGAAAATTATATAATCCCACCTCTCTCTCTCTCTCTCTCTCTCTCTCTCTCCCTCTCTCTCTCTCGCACACACACACTAAACACTCACACTCTCTCTTTCATACACACACACACACCCATCTTTGTGACGTTAGGTCCTCCTTTTAACCCGCAAGGTGAGGGTGTGGGAGAAAGAATGAATAAGGAGTTACTCTAAAGCGCTCCGGATCGATCTCATTCGCATTATCGTGCATCAAACAGCATCGGGACGCACATCTTCCTCAGCGGGATATATTGAAACTTTTCCATAAGCAGCTGGTGCCAGCAGCGGATCTCAGGTGGTCAGGAAATACCGTGTGTTCCTCCGGCCATGGCCCGGCGTATATCGCCTGTTGTCGCTTTTCTGCTTTGTTTTGGATTATCGGTAAGTTTGTCGTGTTTTTAAATGTCTGTCTATGCACGTTAACAGAGGCTACTCGGTTTTATCTTTCTCCATTTCCACAGTATCGATTTGTGAACCAAAACAAACGCATGTGTCTCTCATAAAACTGAAACTGGTTTTGTTTATTTGTTTCGCAGCCTGTTTGTTTATAATGTACTCTCGATGTGTAAAAGCTACAACATTCATGTTCATAAAGTCAATGTGAGAAAAAAACACTTATTGAGCTTGTGTCTCTCTTTAACTCTTAAAATGCCAGAGGGGAAGCGACTCAATTGTCCAACCCTTTACAGAAATGGGCATGGCAACTAACGTTAAATGTTAAAATATGGGATCGTAAAAAATATTACTGTTTTACCTCTATTTACCTTTACTAAATCATTGGTTATCAGTGGTTAAATTCAAAGCAGTCAGTACAGTGAACTTCTCAGACATCGCAGGTTGTCACTTTAAATTTGGGCAACAAACTTAAAGTGTTAGTTCACCCAAAAATGAAAATTAACCCATGATTTACTCACCCTCAAGCACTCCTAGGTCTATATGACTAGCTTCTTTCGGATGAACACAATCAAAGTATATTAAAAAATATCCTTGCTCCTCCAAGCTTTATAATGGTAGTGAATGAGGGGGCCACATTTTGAAGCTCCAGGCTCCAGGGGGTTAATAAAGGCCTTCTGAAGCGTTTTTGTAAGAAAAATATCCATATTTAAAAGTTTATTTACTGTAATACCTAGCTTTCGGCAGACAATTTAATAAAATATAATAACAAGTTTATTAAATAAAACTTTATTATTATTATTATTATTATTAGCTTATTATTAAACGTATTGAGTAACTAGATATTTTTACAGTGACTATACATTAGTGTGTTATGACATTAGCCACCATTGTAAACTTGGGTAAAGTTGGTTTTATATTCGCACATTCAGACATCCGTATTCAATAGCCTTGTTAATCACACTACATTGGACAATCACAAGTAAATATGCCATTAAAACAATACTTGCCTATTTTGATCGACTGTGAAAAATGTTGTAAGTTGACAATCGTTGGTTGTCAATATCATGTCGCTGCTTAAAATTCGCAAACATGAATTTATTGCACATTTATTGGAAAGTCTGAATTTATCAGAAGTCCGAATGTGCGAATATAAAACCAACTTTACCGAAGTCCATTGTAAGTGGTCATTCAGCAAATAAATAATAAAATAAGAGAGATTTAGATTTTTCTACATTGTTGTGGAGCTCAGCTAACTTATTATAGTTTTACATTAGTAACCTTAATTGTAGCAACTATTTTGCAGGAAACTTTAATGATGGAAACCCCCACTATTTCACATGGGGTATTTTTGTGAAGAGCATTTCAGAACAAGCTTTGTTTGGTACAAAGACAGACTACAGCAGTCGAGCTGGATCTGCAAGTAAAACACTTGTAACGCCTAACCTTTCATTTTCAGGAGTGTTAAAATTTCCTCCCTCTGGCACCTTACTTTTTATCATTTATCTTCTGTTGTTGATCATTTGCTTGCATAATGTGTGTGTGTAGGTGTGTGTGTGGTTTAAAAGTGGTTTAAAACGTCTCTCTCTAAAACTGCAAACCTCAAAAACATACTGTTTATTGCTGAGTGTTTTGCACCTTGTATTTCTATGTAACAAATTTAAAGGTTCATTCATATGACGATTAATGCCTTTCTCTATATTTAACAACTTAATCCTTATATAATTACTACACAAAATGTGGTATGTCCATTTATCACTTTAAACACTTAAAGGGATAGTCCACCCAAAAATGAAAATTATATCATCATTCACTCACCCTCAAGTTTTTCCAAACCTGTATAAATTTCTTTGTTCTGTTGAACACAACAGAATATATTTTGACGAATGTGGGAATCTGAACAATTCTGGGGCACCATTGACTTCAATAGTATTTTTTTTTTTCCTACTATGGAAGTCAATGGTGCCCCAAAGCGGCCTGGTTACAAACTTACTTCAAAATATCTTCCTTTGTCTACAGCAGAGCAAAGAAATTTTTTTGTTTGGAACACCTTAAGGTCGAGTGAATGACGACTATGAATGAACTACTGTATCCCTTTAAGGGGACACTTAAGTAACTATTGAATCAATGCGGAAATGCACAGCAGCAGAAATGAAAGAAAACTAATTAGTAAGACATTACATCTTATATTTGTGGGAGTCATTGGGATAGGATTGTGATGGGTTTTTGGTCACATTTTATATTCAGTAACTAAAACTGTAACCTAACCTGCTGTTGAGGGTAAGGTTTGAGACGGTATGGTTCGGTTTATTGGTGGGTTAATGCGTAAGGGAAGGGTTAACATTGTAATTATAGAGATAATTACAGAAAATTAATTACAGCTGTAATTACATGCAGGTATATTTTTAATACAAATACAAAAAAGATCAAAATCACCTTAATAAGACCACACACAACTAAGATAAAGCATGTGCACACAGTCACAAACAGTGGTTGAAAGTAAAGAAAACCCGGTTCCACTTTATATCAAAGGTGCTCTAAGCGATGTCACGCGTTTTTAGGCCAAAACATTTTTTGTCACATACAGCAAACATCTCCCCTGAAGACACTGTAATAAACGCGGTCTCTGTAGTTGCCACAAGCTCCGAAAACGGCAACAAAAACTACCTGGTGCAGCCTGGAGCACTAAACATAATAACCGACAAGAATGATTTTAAATGCGCGTTCATGACTGTTTCAGGAAGCACGGAGGGGAGGAGGAGGAGGAGGAGGAGGAGGAGGAGGGAGGGTCTAGCTAGCCTCTGTTTTGTTTGACAACGCTTCAAACAGGAAGTTACTCCACCCAGGATCGCTTAGAGCACCTTTAAGTGTCTTTAACTACTATGTACTAACATTTAAAGAGACAGTGCACTCAAAAATTAAAAATTTGTCATCATTTACTCACCCTCAAGTTGTTCCAAAAGTTTCTTTCTTCTGTTGAACTCAAAAGAAGATATTTTGAAGGATGTCAGTAACTAGACAGTTGACTGCACCCATTGACTTCCATAGTATTTTTTTCCTGCTATTGAATTCAATGGGTGCCGTCAACTCTTTGGTTACCAACGTTATTTAAAATATCATCTTCAGTGTTCTGCAGAAGAAAGAAACTCATACAGGTATAACTAATGGAATAACTAACGATGACAGAATTTAAAATTTTTACATTTTTAAATATTAGTACATAGTAGTTAAAGACACTTAAAGCTGCTGTCCGTAACTTTTTTTGTGTTCAAAATGTACAAAAATTATATAATGAGAATGTACAACATGAATCCATTTTCCCATACGTGTTTTTGTCTTGTCCTGAATCATTATGGTACACTTATAATAAGTGTTTATATTCGGACTATTTCAGACCGGACTGGTTGGACCCGCCGCAGACTATCACAGAAACTGCGTGACTCGCCATAGACATACACGGAGAAAAGTAGCTCCGGCTACAATGTTCTTCCACAAGATGCATGCAGTTCTGTTTATTAACCACATAAATCGCGGACTGCAGCTTTAATATAAAGTGGAACCAGGTTTTCTTTACTTTCAAGCACTGTTCGTGACTGTGTACACATGCTTTATCTTAGTTGTGTGTGGTCTTATTAAAGAGATCTTGAGTTAAATGGAATGCATTTTGATTTTTGCCAAGTATTTCTTTATCTTATCTTTCCTAACTAGATGTCTACTGAAGTGGATTGAAATAATGACTTCTGTTCGGTGCTTTTTCTGCAGTTGCAAATCACTGTCAAACCATTTTATATGAATTTCACATTAATGATCTTCTATTTAATTGTGCCTGTATGCAGACAGGATGGTCCTAGTGTCGTACTATGCATGCATGCAAGTTTCATCCACAGAGTTTTGCTCTTTAATATTGACTCATTTATAGTGAATCATTTACAAATCCTTTTAACGAGAATGTTTTTACCAGGAAGGGCAACAAGTATAAAAACAACTCCCTGTCTCCTTTCTTGCTGTGTGTGGGAAAACTGAAAAAGTTGGCAGAATTTCTGTTTTCACAATTATTTATTGTGCGTTTGTGTTTCGCCGCAGCATGTGTTCGAGGCTGAAGCCAGATTCCAGCACTCTGTGGCCCTCCACAGGCAGAAGAGGGAATGGATCGTCCCTCCCCAAGTCCTAGATGAGAATGTCGATTACACCAAGAGAGAATTCATTGCAAAAGTGAGTGAGGCTTTCTCAAACAAGTTAATATATGATTACATAACCATTACTGTATAACCAATGTACAAGTAAAGAAGTTGAAAACACTTTACAATAAGGTTTCATTTGTTAACTTTAGTTAATTTATACTTCAAAATACTTTATAGAGTATATATAGAGTCTTAAAATCTAAAGTTGTATCTGTTAATATTATTTGAGTGGACCTGATGGACCAGAAAAACTGCAAAGAAGGCATTGCTCATTGTTATTTAATGTTTGTTAATGCATTAACTAATGCTGACCACTGGAACCTCATTGTAACATGTTACCATATTATTTAAAGAACCTGAGCTAACATGAAATTGCATTGAACATTGCATTCTTATTAACTAACGTCAAATGTTTTGCTCATTGTTAACTAACGCGTTAACGACTAACGGGATCTTATTGTAAAGTATTACCAAGAAATAAATCACAAGGCACCAGCTTTTTCACCAGGGAGTGAAAAATGAAAAATAACATTAGATCTTTTCTTATCTCATCTATTTGCAATTTAAATGCATGTTATGCGTAAAAATTACACTGATAAAACTGATGTCTGCAGTATTATTAATTGTTAAATGTAATGTCCAAATGTTAATAAATTACATATATAAGAATTGACCATTGACCACTGTAATGAAGTCACTACATCACATGTGTGATACATTGCAACTGTATTTGATATTTTCAATGCTTCATTTTAATGCGTCAGAGCACTGTGGGCTTTTGTTTTAAAAATGTCTACATTTCTAATTGATTTAGATTCGCTCAGACAAGGAAGATCCAAATATGAAAAATTTGAGGTACTCACTAACGGGCGTCGGTGCAGACCAGGAGCCATTCAATTTATTTGTGGTGAATCCTGAAAATGGATACGTAAGAATAACGGGGATCCTCGACAGAGAGTCTGTTGCACAATACAATGTAAGTGAAATGACCATGACGACAATGGTGATTGATGATGATGATGATGGTGAAGCTGGCTTTAATACCTTCATTTATTGATAAGGGTTAGTGATCCTGCCATTCATTGCTTTACCTCCATAGCTTTCAGGGGTTGCTAGGTTCACAGATGGCGCAATTGCAGAGAACAACATTGGGCTAAGAATAAAAGTGAAGGATCACAATGATAATCCACCGGTTTTTGGTCAGATGAATCCAGGGGCTGTAGATGAACTCAGTGAAATAGGTATGTGATCAGCAGTTGTTACAGCTTAACTCTTGTGCATCCTTATGGAATTTTATATATATATATATATATATATATATATATATATATATATATATATATATATATATATATATATATATATATATACATAATTTTACCTGTGTGAAAGGTGCAATATGTACGAATTTTGTAGTAAAATATCCAAAAACCACTAGGCCAGTGTTATATATTTTGTTCAGTTGAGTACTTAAAATATCTATATCGATTTGTAAATTATGAGAACATTGCAATTTTAACCAAGGCTCCGGGAAGTGTGAGGAGTCGCCTGTCAATGGCGTCATACCTGCGTTACCCTCGGTTTCCAGTTTTATTTTGTAGAAACCATGGAAACACCAAATACGCTTTAATATGTTACAGTGAACAACTGTTTGATTACATTTATAGACAGAAAACGAATTATTATTATCATATAGCTCAACACGTTTAGTCTTATTGTTTAAATCAATTTTCTTGATTTTTTGCGAGTACCATGCTTTAACATGCCTCAGAGAAAAACACTATTTTGTCAAGTAGCTAACATAGCATAATCAGATGCAGCTTAATTTTTAGTAACAGTAATACAGAATTTTCTCCATCATACAATACGTTTTAAAATTAATTTCATGCCATTTATCAACACAAGCCAGCCAGCATTTAATATGATATTCT
>NC_090224.1:35412618-35465118 GCF_024489055.1 Chanodichthys erythropterus | reverse complement strand
ATGATGTCATGTACATGCGTATTACATGTTCAGTCTATACATCACCATCTAATGGCCTGACAGCAGAATATAGCGCTTTTAGTTGTGCTGTCAAAATAACGCGTTAATTTCGATTAATTAATCTGAGAAAAAATAACGCATTAAAAATAAATAAAGCAGATTAATTCATTCCGTATTGACCTTTGAACCTGGAGCCGTTCTCGTGCACGCGAGCTCTTTCAAAGTAAGCACCGTCTTTGTACTCTCTCTACCTCACACATAATAATCTAAATCAACTGACACGATGCTAAAAAAGTTCATAAGACCGAATCCATGTTTCACGAGGCGCATTCGGAGAATGTTTTTCCTGTATAACCGTTGGGTGTGAATAGAGCTCAAAAAAAGTCACCTCATCTTCTCTGACAGGTGTCCTGCACGTGCAGCTGACATAAACCACACTTTCTGTAAACAAAAAGAAAATCCTATCCAGTGGTGAAGTGTTTTCTGTGTTGACAAATCTTTTGGGTTATCCTAATAACAGTCACGATTCGCACGCAACACGTCGACGTCTGGTAATGTCCAATTCGCGACCTAATGACTCATTTGAACAGATTCATTTTAATGAATCATGACAACAACTGATCTGTCCACACGGTCTATAATGAATCATTTACTCGAACAACTCTGAAATGAGAACATAAGTGTGCTTACCCCATTTAGCAAGAGTGGTTAGTAAAATTAGCCTTAATAATCCACAATATTTTCAGGTTATTTAAATGACAACATGTTGTAAATTAGGCCTACCTATAAAATCAGTTCGTTTAGACTGGAGTGAGGTGAAACCAGAACAAAGCAAGTTGTTGTTAGCTAGGTGCATTCAATTTTATATGGTAGAAAATTATATTATTAGTTCATATAACTTCTAAATGCTACTTTTTAATACTTTTCAGGTTTAGCAAAAAAGCATTTTCTCTTACAAAGCTATAAAATCACTTTACAGTGAGAGTGACGGGTACTTTATTGTCAGTATCGGGCTCGGGTAGGGCACTTTTTACTGTTGTGTGGATGACCATGTCTGTCACCACCGAAGACCATTTTTGACCCAGGAAAAACCCTGCATTGATTCATTTGAATTGAAATATTCAATACTTTCACAGCAAAAATGATGTATGCGATTAATTTAGATTAATTAATCACAAAGTTAATCGATTGACAGCCCTAGTTTTTAGTCATTTTCATGGATCCATGTGAATAGGGATAGTTTTGACAATGGCGTCGTCAATACGCAGAAAACTCTAAGGAAAATGTATCCGTTTTAAGCATATGGTTGTTGTGTAAATGTAAGGGGCTGCTTACACGACACCGTTTTCAACTAAAACGTAAAACTTTCCATGCGTTTTAGCTGTTCATTTACATGACAATGGTGTTTTGGGTGCCTGAAAACGCAAACTTTTGAAAATGGTTTCAAGGAGCAAGTTTTTGAAAACGGTCTCCGTGTAAACAACAAAAACGCAAATCTGTGAGGATGTTGACAACATGGACATGCATATTACCTGTTCAGTTTATAGTGTTTCTTCGCCATCTAATGGCCTGACAGCAGAATACAGTGTTTTTAGTTGTTTTCGTAGACCCTGTGAATAGAGTACCTCAGAGATTACCAGTAGCCCCTCACTGCAGGACACTCGAGATCCAAGGGGCAGAGTCGGGTAGGTTAAGGTATATGGAAAGTGGGAGGAGTTAGATCTAGAACCAGGGGGTGGAGATGGGTAGGTTTAGAGCCAGGGGGCGGAGTCAGTTAGGTTTAGGGCTGTGGAAAGTGGGAGGAGTTGGATCTAGATCCAAGATCCACCCACTGGATCTTGTGTTCTGCAGTGAGGACCATCTCAAGAAAGTACTGGGTAGTATAATTGGTTTAAAGTTAGGTTTACGGGTAGGTTCAGGGTTAGTACCTACTTATTACCCAGTTACTGCAATTACTTTATAAGTACATAACATATACATGGGGAACAGGACTGTAACATTTCTATTAAAAAAATATCTAAAATACCAGGAAGTAGTGAACAAGGAAGAGATGGAGATGGATATGAAGATGTGAAATGAACATTGAGAACTGTATCTTATTAGTTAAAAACATATGTGGACAAAGTTTTCCTTTGGGGATGTTTGCAGTTAAGCAGTTAAGTAAATATACCACAATAAATTATATTGTAATATCGAAAAACATTTAAAAATCGCAATAATATATTATTGTGGCTTAAGAGTCATGATAATATTGTATCATGGGGCCTCTGATCCCCACCCCTATTGCCTAGCTGCCCTATCAGGTAATGATTTTGCAGGCTGTGTTTGCACACACAGCTAAAACTGATTTCACACATGCTTCTGAGGCAGCATAATGGTATAATAATCTACAACAGAAAGAGTTTTGGACATACAGTACAGTCCAAAAGTTTGGAACCACTAAGATTTTTAATGTTTTTAAAAAAAGTTTCGTCTGTACCAAGGCTACATTTATTTAATTAAAAATACAGTAAAAAACAGTAATATTGTGAAATATTATTACAATTTAAAATATATTTGACAAAGTAATTTATTCCTGTGATGCAAAGCTGAATTTTCAGCATCGTTACTCCAGTCTTCAGTGTCACATGATCCTTCAGAAATCATTCTAATATGCTGATCTGCTGCTCAAGAAACATTTATGATTATTTTCAATGTTGAAAACAGTTGTGTACTTTTTTTTTCAGGATTCCTTGATGAATAGAAAGTTCAAAAGAACAGCATTTATCTGAAATACAAAGCTTCTGTAGCATTATACACTACCGTTCAAAAGTTTGGGGTCAGTAAGAATTTTTATTTGTATTTTTTTGAAAAGAAATTAAAGAAATTAACACTTTTATTCAGCAAGGATGCATTAAATCAATCAAAAGTGGCAGTAAAGACATTTATAATGTTACAAAAGATTAGATTTCAGAGAAACTGTTCTTTTGAACTTTCTATTCATCAAATAATCCTGAAAAAAAATATTGTACGCAAATATTTTGTACAATTGTACACATTAAATGTTTCTTGAGCAGCAGATCAGCATATTAGAATGATTTCTGAAGGATCATGTGACACTGAAGACTGGAGTAATGATGCTGAAAATTCAGCTTTGCCATCACAGGAATAAATTACTTTGTGAAATATATTCAAATAGAAAACAGTTATTTTAAATTGTAATATTATTTCACAATATTACTGTTTTTACTGTATTTTTAATTAAATAAATGTAGCCTTGGTGAGCAGACGAAACTTCTTTTAAAAACATTAAAAATCTTAGTGGTTCCAAACTTTTGGCCTGTACTGTAACTGAATATCTAATTTCTCCAATACTCATTTCTTGCTAGAATTTAAAACAAAAGTTGAAAAATATGGTCATAAACATACATTTATACACAAACCAAAGACCAATTGCAACTCACTAGTATCTCAGAAGACAGGACGTGACACAATCATTAAATCTCATGATTATTAGTATTTCAGTAACACTTTACATTTTTATTTTTAGTTGATGCATTAAGAATGATGGCAACATTACAATTAGATTAAATTTAATAAGAAAAATATGTGAGATATCACAAACTGACAAACATTCAGCATCCACTAATCCATATCATTGCTAATTTATGAATATACAGTAGTTTGTTCAATAAACTATTAATGTTTGTTGATGATAAATTGATAACATTCATATTTAACTCGATTTATTCAACTTAGTTCAAATGTAAGTATTAATATATGCAGAAATTAACATTAAATTTAATTAGATTAAATACCATAAAAATTATTCACTGTTAGTTCATTATACCTAAAGCATAACTTAATCATAACAAACTGAACATTATTATAAGTGTTTGTAGATTCACATTCTTTTTGTAAATCATTTGTCCTAAAATAAACGTGAACACTAAGATCTGCATACCAAGCTTTACCTAGAAAGGCCTCTATTCCAACTTGCACAGTCAGGAATTGACTAACAATAGGTGCTGTGTAGTCTTTAGTCTTGGTCTAGTATAAAAGCACAGGTGACAGCAGTCAGTCAACAACCAGAATCAGCTTCAGCTTCTCCTTTGTGAGGACCAGCCATCGCAAACCATGAAGGTAAACCTCATTCCAGCTGCCATTTCCACATATTTTAACTTCTTATAAATTTATTTGGTATATTTCACTTTAAATCACTAAATTAATAACTTTCATTTTCAGGTCACCTTTTTTGAGGACAGGAACTTCCAGGGTCGCTCCTACGACTGTATGGGCGACTGTGCTGATATGCACTCCTACATGAGCCGCTGTCACTCTTGCAGAGTGGAGAGTGGATGCTGGATGATGTACGATCAATCCAACTACATGGGAAACGGGTATTTCTTCAGGAGGGGCGAGTACGCCGATTACATGTCTATGTTTGGAATGAGCAACTGCATCAGGTCCTGCCGTATGATCCCCATGGTGAGCTCCACATTTGTATGAACTGAAATCCATTTATATTTATTTCAAAACATGAAGTAGAGAACTCAGTCTGGTTTTTCTGGGGTTTTAGAATTTTTTTTTTTTGAAAAGTACAGAGGATCCTATTAGAATGGTGATTTGAGAGAGAACTAATTCTTGATAGTTATATACATTTTATGTTAATTCTGCCTGACAAACTTGAAAATAATGGACTTCTCTTCCACTACAGCACAGGGGATCCTACAGAATGAGGATCTACGAGAGGGAGAACTTCATGGGTCAGATGTACGAGATGATGGATGACTGTGACAACATCATGGACCGTTACCGCATGTCTCACTGCCAGTCCTGTCATGTGATGGACGGCCACTGGCTCATGTATGAGCAGCCCCACTACAGAGGCAGGATGTGGTACTTCAGGCCTGGAGAGTACAGGAGCTTCAGCAATATGGGTGGCATGAGATTCATGAGCATGAGGCGTATCATGGACTCCTGGTACTAGTGTACAAGTTCAAATATTTCAATAAAATAATTTCTATACAACACTAAACCTAGTGTTCTGAAAATAATTAATGCCACTATTACATGAGTAGTCCACAAAAAAACACTACAAGTTTAAGAGAAATGTGAATGATTTTTCATTTTGTAGCACATAAGTGTAAAATTAATGAGAAATTAGAGTCAAGTCTGCCATGTTTGCCCCCTCAAAAAAAAAAAAAAAAAAAAAAAAAAAAATGGGGGTCTAGAAGTTTCAACCCTTTCTCTCTTATAAATGAAAGTTCATACTGCATGAAGCAGACAGCAAGTCTTTAAACTTCTCATCTTTGCAAACAGACTAAAATCTCTTGTTCATGCTGACTTCTTCACAATGAACAAAGTCATCAAAAATATGTTTTTGAACAAAGTTATTTAGAAACTTAGACTTGTACCTGGATAAGAATATGAATTGTAAATACATCACACATTGAGGAAATAGTCCAACAGATGTCTTGAGCTAATACAAACCTAAATGTAGGATCTCCATCATCAATAACTTACAAATAATCCTTCAAATTTATGATGTACAGGACAAGCCTTCTGTGAATGTGTTGAGAGTTGTTGCAGAGCAATTAAACTGTCTGCAGGGTTTTAGAAAGATCAGAGGAAAACATGGGAGATGGAGAAATCAGAAATTAGTTATGAACCACAGTACTAAACCAAATTTATCCAATCATTTTCAAAGATTTAGATTTCAGCTTCACTTTAGTGCGTCATCAAACCTGCTATTGGCTACACTAAACAAAAACAAGTGACACGTAATGACAGAGCCAAATATAAATTTGCCTTTGTCCAAACATACACTGTAAAAAATGACCGTGATTTTAACAGTAAAAGACTGTAAAAATGCTGCGGTGAAAAACTGTCAATTGGTTTACAGAAAGTTTCCGTACTATATACGGTGAATAACTGTGATAGATCTAACGATACAGTTAATCTAATTTTACGGTAAAATACCATTAAATTCACAGTTTTTGGAAGTGAAAATAACAATTCATTGTAAAATTTACAGTGAAAAACCGTAAATTGACATTCCCACAATTCCCTGTGTGACACTTCACATTTGATATATTTTCGTTGAAATAACTCTGTTTCTTCTTAGTTTTTCTCATTTTTTTCTAATCAGTTATGTACATTAGGGTTTTATGTTACATCTAATGTTGTTAAATTAATGTTTATTGCATTTTTAAAATTTCATGCATGTTACCATGATGGTGTTTAGTGTGTGTGTGAATGACACTGTGTGCACCAAAAATATTCTCATAACTTTATAATATTAATATTGAACCACTGTACTCACATGAACCGATTTAAATGTTTTTAGTAAGTGTTAGTGTTTAACAAAGGTTTTACGGGTGTGGAACATAATGAGAGCAAGTAATAAATTACAGAATTTTCATTTTTGGGTGAACTAACCCTTTAACTGACAGTTTGGGGAGACCGAATTTTGAGGGAGGACCCAATTTGTCATGAAAACGGCATGCACATGCGTATTATGTGTTTAGTCATGCACATTTGGCACGAGCGCTCTGTAAACGTCGTCTTTTTTTACAAAATGACATCGCCAACTACTGACCTAGCATGCTAGCATAAAACACCACTTGCTTGAACCAAAACAATGGAAGAGCAGATGAATTTCTTGTGAAATGCCAAGGGAAGTCACACACAGTAGTGTATCTTTTTGCAGCAACCCCCACATTATTAATTGATTACTCTAGACTAGACATTTACATGCTATCATAATAGCAACCCTTAAAGACGTTACTGGTATGTTAGTCTGACAATTACTTCAGAGAGTTGATTTCGTGCTGCAGGATGTTTATAGTTGACGTTACATAAGCTGCATACAAATTACATTCCAGAAGGAAAGCGCCTCAGGGAACAACCCACTTAAAGTGCTGTTTTATTGCTAAACTATGAAGCGTTTTGAACGAATCTTTTAAGCTTGGATCTGTGCGAACACCTCCCTTCAGTCCCAGTTCTTCAAGCAGCTGGATGAAACTGGATGAAAGAACCTTGGTATGTCGTACGTATTGGTTCATCATAGGACAAAATGGATACAAAAAGATATCTTGTCGTCATTTGGGGAAAACAAACGTTTATGATGGTAAAAACTAGTGGCGCGCGCCTTCGAAACACTGCTTCATGAAGCTTTTACAAAGCTGTTTCGAAATTGGTTTGTAAACTATGTCATTATACATGTTTAAAGTCTTTGTAAGCTTTCCTTGCACTTAATTTTGACTAGCAGCAGGTGGACCGCTCCGATACAGTGAATCATTTGTCGAATCAATTGATTCACTGAACAAATCAGTTAATGAATCTTCTTAGTGAACTGAATCAAAAGATTAGAGTCTCTGTGATGAATCAAAACCACGCTCTTCCTCCTCACTGGCATATGTTTATCAAAAAAACAAAGCAACTTCTGTTGCGGACACAAGTCTGTGATCTCAGACAGCAGTCTGCCGTGACCCTTGCTCCCGTTATCACGGATTGAATCTTTTAGGATCGAGTTTTGTCGGAGCTTTCCAGGATAGCCGCGTCTGTCACCTGTTTATCACCTGCTCGACCCCACCCATTCTACAGGTAACCATCGCGAGATTTCACTGACGGGTTTCGGTCAAAATCCCGTGTCTGTGGGAAAGGTAAAGTTTGGATTTGGAAAACCAAAACAAATCTGATCTGCGCCCTATACGCAAGTAAGTTGTCTGTGTACGTTGTGTTTACAAACATTCTTTGGTATATTTGTTAAGAAGAAACGAACGTGTAATGTTGTTCTTGTTGGCATCGACTGAAACAAGACAGGTGAAACTTACCGATACTGAAGAGTAACGTTAGTTTGCTTTGCGTTGAGACAGAAAGCTGAAACAACTTAAGTTAAGAGAATGGTTGTGATTGTGATTTGATCGACAGGCTTCCGCAATGTATTTTACTGAGAAAAATATTGATGTATAATATACAATATAGAGATTTTACTCTATAAATTCAGAGTCCACGGTTCCCTGGATGTTATGGTGAGACAGATAAATCAGTCACTTTATGGGCTATAAAACCGTATATAATTAATATATATATATATATATATATATATATATATATATATATATATATATATATGTATATGTGAATATATATTTAAATAATATTTATGTATTATCCTTTTTTTATATTGCGATATAAGTATAGTGTCTTGGTTCCCTCAAAGTCTGTCTGGGGCCTCTGGTTCTATAAAACTTGAAAACCTCTGCTATAAACACTTAATACACCATAACATCTTCCCCTCATGAAGCAATGAGCCAGCCGTCCAGAAACCAGCGTGCGCAGAGAGAGAGAAATGGGGGAAACCATAGTGGGAAGAGAGACAGAGAGCACCGCAGCCGACGGGACAGTCCTAGTGACCGACGGTCAGGCAGTGAGAGGTGAGACGACATACTACCTGTTCAGACAAACAACAACATAAACATTTACACCAAAAGAAAAGGGAAGTCATTTTTTCTTGCTTTGCATATTGTACGTCATGTATACTACTGTATATCTGACCCAGGTCTTCCAGCCAGCTTCCGTACTACCCCAGAGATTCTCAAAGACCCGCGAGGAGCGCTCCTCGAGAGGAACACCGGGAGTCAAAGTGCTCTTACATCTGTTCAAGGACAGGTAGGCATTCACAGTCGGCCATAACTATGGATGGGAGGCAAATGTTGCAGTATGTGTGTTTGAATGCATCCAGTGCATCCAAACAACTGCGTCAGAGTCTAAACCTGTTTCAGGTGATTCTCTGAATTTGGGTGTCAATTCTCATGATTTTTTTGATCTCGCACAGATCTGGTTTTACTCTGGCTCAAGCCACACCTTCTGACGTGACACAATGAATTTGCCCCTTTCCTCCTCTCAGCTGGTCTAACCGGTTTAGCTCTTTAAAGCTTGTTGATGGCAATCTTTCATTTACAAAACTTGTTTTTTATCTAGCAGACATATGTAACATTTTCCTCACTCTAACCCTAACACAGGTATGGCATGTATTTCACTGTTTATGTGGACTCAAACATTGCCTCAGAGTGTTTATAAAATTATATTGCTTTATACAATTATATATAAAAAAAAAAAAAAAAAATATATATATATATATATATATATATATATATATATATATATATATATATATATATATAATTAAACATATTTTTGTTGTTCACTTGATATTATGTTAGTAGATGACTTTTATAGAGCAACACTGCCCGAACGGAAGTTTAATTCCATTCATTTTTCCCCAAAAAAGTCTTCTTTCCAGAGGTTTTTAAGCCATGAACCAAGCCAATCAATTAGGAGGTGAATCATAACAGCACAAACTTTTATTTGAAGCAAAAAAGTTTTTGAAAATCGAACCAAAAGACAAACGTGCAAGACTGCATACTTAAAAATGAAAATGATTGTCCAACTGATTGTACAACACAATTTTTGAAGGCCCCTCATAAAAATTAAAATACAGAACAGAATTTATGAGAAGGAAAAAAAAAAAAAAAAAACATTTCATAAAAATACTTTTTTTTTAATTAATATATTTTGTTGTTTTTTAAGAATTCAATTAATTAGACTTTTTGATTATTAAAATGTAATTAAACCATTAAAATGGAATCCAGAAAAGTTAAAACAGAAAACAGAATTTGGTAAAAATAATATTTGGGGAATGAATAAAACAGATATCATAAGGCCCTAAAAAATGTATTTTTTCGTCAAACTTTTAATAAGTTGTTGGTAAATTGGATAAGTTTCATTATTTCCATTAATTAGACATGCTAAAATTTAGTTTAACCATTAAAATGGAGTCCAAAAAAAATAAAAAAACAGAAAAAAACAGAATCCAGAAAAATTAAAATTCAGGAAAAAAATAAAACGGATTTTATAGGGCTCTATAGTCCCTACCAGCCGTTCATTGTAGTCCTTTAAAAAGTGATTTCTGTAAAAGAGAATATCTCCCTTTGCATTGAACTGTGAGCGTTATAACTTTGCAGATGTTGTTTATGCTCAAACAGCAACATTACACACTAACTAAAGTTAAAAAAGTGAAATCATAATCAAGGACCTCTTTAAGATATTTTTGATGAAATCCAAGATGCTTCTGAACCATACATAGGCAGCAACATCATTGCAAATTTCAAGGCCCAGAAAGGCAGTAAAGACAACATTAAAACAGTCCATTTGTCCATGTTCACTGTATCTACAACGTAAACAGCGTTGGAGACTGACAGGGAAGAGATGAAAATGTTGAATAAAGTTGTTTTGTTTTTGTGCAGAAATGACATTAAGGTTAACCCACTGTAGTCACATGGACTATTTTAACAAAGTCTTTACCTCCTTTCTGGGCCTTGAAAGGTGCAATGACGTTGCTGCCTATGTGTGGTTCAGAAACCACAGATTTCATCAAAAATATCTTAACTTGTGTTCCGAAGCTGAACGAAGGTCTTACGGGTGTGGAACGACATGAGGGAGAGTAATACATGACAGAAATTTCATTTTTGGCTGAACTAACTCTTTAATGTTTATAATACTGCTTTTACTATTTTTCTCACACAGTGTAAATGTGTACTTGAAAACATATAGCTGCATTTCATTTTGGGAAGAGGTTTCCTCACAAGATGATCATCATATTTTAGCCATTAAAAAGTAAAAAAAACCTGTGCTCTAAACAAGATTGCAGTTTCTTATGCAGTTGCATGTGTTTCTGTGTGTGTTTCAGGTATTGTGTTGATATGTACCGTCCTGACCAATGCGTTGGTGCTCATCTGCATTGTGGCTGCTCACATGTCGCAGATGGGAATGTCTGCAATGGGTATGGGCGGCACAAGCTTTATTGACACCATCACTCCTTTTGAGGGGACGGAGCTGCAGAAGGTGCGTGAGCTTGACATGCAGTTTGGACAAATGAGAGCACCTCTAGTCTATGGAGGCGTGGCATTCAGCCTCACATTTGGTATACTTTCACTCCTGTTCGTAGTGTCCGGCAGCAAACCTGCCCACATACTTCCACGGAAGCTTCTGATTGGACAGTTTGCATTCCTGATCACTGGTGCAGTGGCTTATGTGGTTGCTGTAGGTTTGTACCTGCATTTCGTGATCTACGTGAACTCAACCGACATGTGCCTTCAACGTGAACGACTGTATGCTCGTAATGGATATACCTGGATGAACTGTAGCGTAAATGGGGGGGATGCATCCGTCGCACTATTTGGAATCATAACTGCAATTTTGTATGCTGTTGGCGCCTTTTTAACGGGAAAAACAGTCCAGGATGTCCGAAATTACTTTAAGGAGCGTGACCGCTACAAAGCCGAACGAAGAGAACAAACCAGAGATCCCCAAGAAAGAATTCTTAATCCTGACATTTATGTCTGAGTTGTGCTACAAAATATGTGGACTTAAACCTTCTCGACTGGATGTACATAAACTGGTTTTAATTCCTTTTTCTTTTTTCCTTTTTTTTTTGTTTTTTTTACCAAGAAATCTGTTTTTAGAATTCTTATTAGAGTTGAATTAGTTTTATTTTATTTAGTATAAATACTGCATAAAATGTAGCTGTGGCTTTTTGCCTCATGAATAAAACAATGTATAAAAATAAGTGAATACAAAAATATCTGTATCATTAATACCTGTATTAAATATATGTATTGTTTTAATGAAAAAGTTCAACCAATAGATATTAGTAGAATTACGTAATTTTTAGACATGGAATTTGGCATTGAATATTGAGTTATGTTGAGCATTTTAAAGGGTTAGTTCATCCAAAAAATGATTTACTCACCCTGATGTTGTTCCAATACAGAATTACAAAAGAAGATATTTTGAAGACCGTGCTTCCCACAGGTTTGAAATATACTTGCGGTGGTAGCCGGGCGAAAAATCCTCCTATTACCCACGGCATAAAAATCATCTACTACATGTGACAAACAAATAATGTGTGATTTTTAACAGTATTTTTATTTATTGAAATTAATTTTAATTACATAGCATATTACGTTTAATTACATACTAATATTATGCATTATTATGCATTGTAAATTATGCAAAATTACAGCATTTAAATGGTTCTCCTTTTCGTATGTACTCCTTGCTGTCATATAGTGTCTGTCTCAGTGAATGGGACACAGATTTTACTTGTAAAATTTATAAAATGAATAATATATGTGTCAAATAACGTTCTTAGTCTTTTCTTCCTGTGGGGGAGACTACAAAAATTTACTATGAATTAAATGGAAATCAAATTAAATACAATTTATTGTGTAACCAGAATACCAATAATGCCCAAAAGAAAAAGAAAAAACGTACTGTGACTTTTAATTATAAACAATCCCAAAATACACCGGGACTCTTATTTTGAAATGTATGTACTATTGCAGGCTGATCCTTCAGATTCTTACAATCGTCTAAAACATTTTATATAAAGGCCATGAAGTAGATTTTGTATTAATTCATCAACTTGAGTTCAACTTGTACTTGAGTTGCGTGAGCTTGTAGAACGCGCAACAGTGCCGCCTTGTGACTTTGCAAAATGCAGCGCACGTGGGAATGTTAGCGGGAGGTAAAGAGTTCTGACGCACACATAACGAGCAGGTACGAAATGACTAGTTATTCGATCGCGGATGGTTTCATTATCTTGCGCGGATATAAAAGTATAAGAGGATAAAAATATGTGTCTCCAAATAGGGCGGCCGTTATTATACGTGGGCGGCCCGCCCAAGTAAAGTCTATGTGTGGGAGGCACTGGAAGACTGTTCAGTGGTTTGTTTTTGTTACCATTGGTAAAATAGAAGGTAAAATATAGCTGCGAGCAGCAAATATTGGGGTTAAAGCACTTTAAGACCTTTTAAGCACTTGTGTAAAAAGTTGTGATGTTTTTTTTTTAGCAAGCATACAACCATTTACATCTGAAATGGAAAAGACAATTTACAGCCAATAACGGCAATTTACTAATGAAATAACATGAACAGTTCAACTGACAGTGGTGGTCCTAGAGGCAAAGTTGTTCAGAATGAGGAGCTTTACCATGCATTATGAATGCTGTGGGCCTGTGCAATTAAATTGCATGATATCCGATCCTTTAGGCACATGAAAAATGTGATTTTTTTTTTTTTTTTTTTTTTTTTTTTTTAAGAATATCTCACAGGCCTTTAGGGCCGCGAGACAAACAGGCCCAGTGAGTTTCGTTCCGATCGGCATCCATTAATCTTGTCAGATAGGTGCTCAGATTTCATTGTCCACCGGACGCATTTTTAGAGATACGCCAATGTCCTCTAAGGCAGTCTTGGCACCTTGGACAAAGGCACTGAATGGCAATTTTCAGGCGTAGTTATAGCCATTTTTATGTGTTTTTTTCTTCTTCATTTTATAGTGCCACCAAGTGGCCAGTCACTGCATCGCTTTTCATGCAACCACAGAATGAGCTCTTGTGTGCCGAGTTTAGTGAAAATATCTCATTCTGTTGACCAGCTATAGCCATTTTAGTAAAACTGGCTCGGCGGACTTCAAACGTTTTGGCGCCCCTTAGAGACTGTGAACCGAAATGTCAACTTTTTTTGATAATTATTGACAATCAGACTCCAGAGAAGTTTTAGTTCTGATAGGGCCAAAAACCTCGGATTAGTTTGCAAAAGTAGGTTTTTCAAAAAAATAAATTTTTTTGGTATTCCCCAAAAAAATTGCCAGGACGATGATCAAATCCGAGGCGTCTGAGCATCTTGAACCAAGGATTCCAGTTATATAAGACACTCGAGCCTATGCCTAACGGTTTAGGAGTTATGAGCAATTTTGTACTTTTCACAGGTCTGTCTGATCAGTTTTAGATGAGAATGCTGATCCTTGGGAAATCTAACATTCACAATAGGGTTTCGGAGCTATGTGCTTGAACAGAAGAAAGAAAGTTTTTAGAATGACATGAGAGTAAATAAATGATTTTAGGTGAACTGTCTCTTTAAGCTTATTGATTATCTATGGCTGATTGCCCAGTAGGGGGCAGCAGAAACACTTGCAATTCTGGCCCCGTCAGTCTGACCTCACACTATGACCTTTAGTAGCATTACAGCTGAATATGACTTTAGCATTCATGATACATTCTTTTTTCCCCACTTTGACAAATGTAATATTTTTCTATATGTTATTAAAAATTATTTTAAAGATTCCTTATGGATATTCAGTTTGAAATTAAATGTTAGATGTATTTATAAGCAATAACTAGAAGAACCTCAAATTTGAGCAGTTTTCAGTTTGTGACTGACAGTCGTGATCACGCAGTTCTAGATACAGCAGAAATGTAGAATGCATATGCTGGTAATATTTAACCTTTATGACCCAGTTACAGTCAATGCATGGGGCTCACATACTTTCAATTATTCAGAAATCCATGGATTATTATGATAATTTGTATTTTATGATGCAGGCTGTTTCATATCAGGTCTATCCTTTCCAGTATGCAAAGAAAAAAAAGAAGTGTCCATTATTACTACATCATATGTCCATTGTGACTCAGGACTTTTTCTTTGTAATAGGGAGGTGTGTTTCCCTTGGTAGTGTTTCTCATGCTTGCCACACAACAAGTGCTGACAACGGACGAACACACGCACATACACCACAACGGCCAAAGTACATTTGAGCCCGGACCAGACAAAGCCTTTCGCTGCCTTTCTTTTTTCTTTTCGTATTCGCAGACACAGAAGATTACTGAGAGGAGATTTCATTTTCAGCTAGACAGAAGGGTGAGTTCTTTCAACCGTTTTCTGTATGTTGAATAAATGCAGCACTCAGGTGAGCGATAATTTGTGTTTTGTTTCTTGTTCTTTACAGATCTCGTTGGAGGTTGAAGGTTAAACGGGTTAAGGATTAAACATACTGTAGATAAGTGACCAGACGCACGTATGAGTGGAGCACATGGTGTAGGTGTGGAGTGCTGAAAGTGAAGGTGCATGAACTTTAAGAAATCTGATCTGCTGTGAACAGGGAACAAGGTGAGCAGATCTATTGTGTAAGAGCCTTTATACATAATCTAAAGTTATATTATTCTCCATATTGCAATAAATGGACCCTTTGTTTAAAGTGGAGGATGGGTATGTTCAGAAGCAGGTATTTATACTGAGACGTAAATAGAAGTGAGAAGTGAAGTCATTGTGAAGTCCTCTCTGTCTCTTTAATGTGTTGTCAATAGGTGTGTCCACTTTGTGTCAGGTCAACTCAAAAGAAATGGTCTGATTGGCTAATTTTGGATCTGTTTTGCCTCTCCACCATCACATGACAGGGGTCAGACAAATGACATTTAAGAGACTCACTGGCTGTCATGTGTTTATGGCTGTGTAGTCTTGTGAACTACATGTGTTAGGGGTTTGGGGCAAAACACTGATCCCATGTATTGTAACCTAAAGTGCAATAGTTGCAGTATGAGTCAAAGAGTTATTTTCTTTTTCTAGAGGAAGAGAGATACTGAATAAAAAGAATAGAGGAAGCATATTTGGTATGAAAGAGAGAATGTGTCCAAACAAAAGCAAAAGATTTATTTTAATCTCGTGGGCCAGAGTCCTTGATGAGGGAACTGTGGCTGCTTAATCAGATTGTGGTTCAGTTTCATTTATGCATATTTATTTTTAAATGCTACTCTTCAAATATCCTTTCTGTACTCTACCCTTTCAAAAGTGACGAGACATTTACATTGTAACAAAAAATCTATTTAAAATAAATCTGGTTCTTTAAAACTTTTTTTAATGATTAGAGAACACTGAAAATTTCTTAATAATACTAAGAAATGTTTGTTTGATCAGTAAATCAATATATTAGAATGATTTCTGAAGGATCATGTGACACTGAAGACACTGAAAATTCAACTTTGCATCACAAATAAATTACATTTTAAAATTATATATTCAAATAGAAATGTTAATTGAAATCTTAATAATGTTTTACAATATGACTGATTTGACTGTATTTTTGGTCAAACTAATTCAGCCTTGATGAGAAGAAGAGACTTTAAAAAAAAAAAAAAAAAAACATTTTAAAAAAATCAACCCAAACTTTTGAACGGGTAGTTCATCATTTTTTTGTCCAAACCAGATTTCCAAAACAAATCCATTATACAAATATTAGCTATTACATTTTAAAATATGAACTTTATTTATTTGATATTTTATTTTATGAATATTATTATTATTATTATTGATTTGATATTTTATTTTATGAAAAACAGTGACAGTGAAATGTGAGACCTGTGAAGAAAGCAAAGAATAATCAAGTTAAATATTACTTGAACAAGATATTTTTATTTCCAATTAGGCTTTATCAAATTATGTAAAAAAGAGATTCATTCTTTGTATTTATTATGCCTGAAATGCTAGCTTTGATATCAAGCTTTGCAAGAAAAAGGAGTTGACCATTTTATTAAGTAAAATATTATTTTCACCATCAGTTTTTCCCCTACCGAAGACTTCTCTTGTGATGCATTTACTGTATGCATGTGAATTGAGAGAACAAATTATTAATCATTTTCATATATTAAAAACTAGTGAGTGTGAAAAGTGTTAAGAGCGCAGAAAGTGCAGTTGAAAAAATACACCCATCTAATCAAAGCATGTATTTTTAAACTGTATGTGAGATTAAAACAATGCAAATAAAGTCATCATGTACAGGGCTTGGACAACGAAACTGACACTGGCCAAAATATTGTTGGAGGTTTCACACCTATATATGCATGGCCTGGTGGCCAATCTTCACCGATTTCACATTTCATCAGTAAGCGTAGAGTGTGAAGGTTGAATTAGCAGAGCAATAGCACAGCTGTACATGAAATATTGCAATCGACATAATATAATGGGAGACATATCAGAGTTCAAAAGAGGACAAATTGTTGGTGCGCATCTTGCTGGCTCGTCTGTGACCAAGTCAGCAAGTCTTTCTGTTGTATCGAGAACTACGGTATCCAGTATCCAAAACATAAAACCACAGCTGCCCAACTCACTGCAGAGTCAAATGCGCACCTTGACTCTCCTGTTTCCACCAAATCTGTTGGTCGAAAGCTCCAAAGAGTCAGTATTCAAGTTCGGGCTGCTCAACCTTGCAGAGTCACTCATGCCAATGCCAAATGTCGGTTTCATTGGTACCAGCAGTGCAAATCTTGGGCTGTGGACAATGTGAAACACTCTGATAAGCCCACCTTTACTGTCTTTCCCACACACTGGCTTAACACCCAGATTGTTGCTGCCCAGAGTGAAGCACAATGGTGGATCAGTGATGGTTTGGGCTGCAATAGCATTGCATTCCCTTCTGTGCTTGATGGGTGCATCACTATTAAGGAATACCGAACCATTCTGGAGGACCATGTGCACCTCATGGATCAAACATTGTACCCTGAAGGTGGTGCCATGTGTCAACACGATAATGCACCAATAAACACAGCAAGACTTGTGACGGAATGGTTTGATGAAAAGTAAGTGGGCTACACAGATAAAAGTCAGAAAACATTTTCCTCCACAAGCATCACATGGTAACACTGTTCTGGAAGAGGAATGGCTCAAAATCTCTCAGAAGGACTTGTATCTGTCATTCCCAAGATAAATTGATGTTGTATTGGCCTTAAAAGGAGGTCCTACACCATACTAATAAATTACTGTGCTCTAAAACCAGGTGTTTCAGTTTCATTTCCCAACCCCTGTATGTCAGAACCGACAGCATTTAAACTTGAAGATTTATATGCAACTTAAATTATGAAAAAAGTCCTGCATGTCCAAGGGCTTGACAAAGCACTACTGTTACTGTCTTTTGCCTGTAGTTCCAACCAGTGCTGTTCCATGGATCCTTGCAGATTTGCTCATCCCTACATTCCAAAACAAATGCTTGTAAAGAGTCCTGCACATTAAATGATTAGTCCACTTTCAAATTAAATTTTCCTGATAATTTACTCACCCCCATGTCATCCGAGATGTTCATGTCTTTCTTTCTTCAGTCGAAAAGAAATTAAGGTTTTTGATGAATTCAGGATTATTCTCCTTTATAGTGGACTTCAATGGACTCCAAACGGTTGAAGGTCAAAATTACAGTTTCACTGTAGCTTCAAAGGGCTTTAAATGATACCAGACGAGAAATAAGGGTATATCTAGAGAAACGATCAGCCATTTTCGAAAAAAAAAATACAATTGTATATGCTTTATAAAAACAAATGATCGCCTTGCACGTGCTTCCGCTTTCCGTATTCGTCAAAAAGCTTACGCTGTATGTCCTATTCTTCCCTATTCTACTTAATTAATGGAACTGGCACCGTGTTCGTTCTGTAAGTTGAATGCATTGAAACTGTAATTTTGACCTTCAACCGTTTGGAGGCCATTGAAGTCCATTATAAGGAGAAAAATCCTGGAATGTTTTCATCAAAAACCTTAATTTATTTTCGACTGAAGAAAGAAAGACATGAACATCTTGGATGACATGGGGGTGAGTAAATTATCAGGAAATTTTTATTTGAAAGTGGACTAATCCTTTAATGAACTGAAACCTCTTTCATCCTCTCTGCAGATCTCCTCATATGAGGGAACACTACTGTGATGGCGGAGGAATCTGAATTTGACCTGAACTACATTACGGAGCGCATCATTGGCATCTCATTCCACCAGTCCTGCACAGAGCAGATGTACCAGCATAACCTGCGCAGAATCACGCAGATGCTGCAGTCCAAACATGCTGATCAATACATGGTGAGCAGGCAAGAAAAACAAACAAATCACATGACTGTGTCAGAGAGTTACTATTGGGGTCGCATGGAACAAAACCTTTTTTTTCCTGCATGCAGGTCCTCAACTTATCCGAACACAGCGATGATCTCAGCAGGATGAATCACAGGGTAAAGTGAAACTGTGTCATGTGATTTACAGACGTGTGATGGAATGTGCACTACCATACAAAACTTTAGGGTCATTTTTTTTTTTTTTTTTTTTTTTTTTTTTTTTAATTTTAAGGCTGCAATTATTTAAAAAAAAAAAAAATACAGTAAAACAGTAATCTTGTGAAAATTACAATTTAAAAATAAAAGTTTTCTATTTGAATATATTTTAAAATGTATTCCTGTGATCATAGCTGGATTTTCAACATCATTACTCCAGTCTTCAGTGTCACATGATCCTTCAGAAATCATTCTAGTATGCTGATTTGCAGCTCAAGAAACATTTCATAGGACCTGTTTCCACCTGGTTTTAAGATGCATTTTGGTCGACAGGATTACGAGTGGACGACGCTAAATACAGGTGTAAATGGGGTGTAAGACATTTCGAGCTTGTCCACTTTCAATCACTTCCAGAGGAAGTCAAAAACGCATTCGACCAGATTGTTTTTGTAGTGTAAATGCTCATGTGGTCGAATGTGTTAAAACAGCCAGTAAAAACTAATTATGGGAAGCTAGCCAGATGGGATTTAAACTTTGTCCCCTGAAGACCCAAGTTTGGTTTGAAGACAAAAAACACATAACAAGCACAATGTTCTCTCACCATTCCTGATTTCCAACACACACTCACCGTATTAGGCATGGTCTTGCAGCTATCAGTTCAGAAACGAAAAGCCCTGGGTATGCTTTGTTTACCCAGCCTTTCAAAGTATACTTAATTTTATCCGTACATGTACACAGGCGTTCAACGCAGTTTTAAGCAATCTCTCGCCACGAGTTACAACCATGTAAACATCTTTCTTTCATGCTAGAGTTGTACAAACGAGTGTAGTCTCTAATCTCTCATCTATATAGGCCTCCATTGTCACTGTAGCTTGCATGCGTTCCGGTCTGTTCTGTTTATGCAGTTTTTCTGCGACTACCTTGTGAATCGACGCCCCCAGGGCACGTTTTTTGCAGTAACTAATTATTGCAAGAAAAAAAATTAAATGCACATGTGCGACCTGCGTGTACAAGTGTAACGCGTAAAAAGTGAATATACTTTGGGCTTAATTTTTTCCGTCATCTTCGATTGGGTTCATATGTAAATTGCAAGAGCTTATTTTGTCCAATAAATCGAAAGATCTGAAAAACACTCCACTTTTTTTGAAAATAGGCTAATTTTCCAACTCCCCTAGAGTTAAACAGTTGAGTTTTACCGTTTTCGAATCCATTCAGCCGATCTCCGGTTCTGGCGGTACCACTTTTAGCATAGCTTAGCATAGTTCATTGATTCTGATTAGACCGTTAGCATCTCGCTTAAAAATGACCAAATAGTTTTGATATTTTTCCTATTTAAAACTTGACTCTTCTGTAGTTAAATTGTGTACTAAGACCGACACCGCTGCAGCAGTGCAATGATATTACGCAGCGTCTCTCACAAACGTCTCCATGGTTGCAAGGCACATTCCCTGTGCAAGCAGGGGCTCACGGGCGCTGCGTAATATCATTGCACTGCTGCAGCCATGATACGGCAGCAAAGTTCCTTGATTATTACGCCTGAATGAGAGTATAGTTCCTAGCCATATCAGCCTAGAAAATCGCAACTTTTCATTTTCCGTCGGTCTTAGTACACGATTCAACTACAGAAGAGTCAAGTTTTAAATAGGAAAAATATCAAAACTATTTGGTCATTTTTAAGCGAGATGCTAACGGTCTAATCAGATTCAATGAACTATGCTAAGCTATGCTAAAAGTGGTACCGCCAGAACCGGAGATCGGTTGAATGGATTCGAAAACGGTAAAACTCAACTGTTTAACTATAGGGGAGTTAGAAAATTGAGCCTATTTTTTTAAAAAAAAAGTGGAGTGTTCCTTTAACACTGTTGCCATGGGTTGCAAATTTTACATGGATTTTACCCACCGGAAAGCAATTTTTACTAGGGGAACCCCCTGAAATGCATTTGGGTGGGTTTTGTTGTGAAAACCTGACAACCCTGCAGAAGTAGACAAAAGAGACCAGGTGTAAACAAGGCCTTATTATCAACGTAGAAAACGTTTTTTTTTTTGGAAACTGTGATACATTTTTCAGGATTTTTTGATTGAATAGAACAGCCTATATTTGAAATACTATTTTGTAAAATTATACATCTTTTATTGTCACTTTTGATCATTTTAATGCACCCTTGCTGAATAAATATATAATTATAAAAGTATAAATTTCTTTTAAAAACAATCCTGCTGACCCCAAACCTTTGAACGGTAGTATATGTGTAACTGTTGCCTCACATCTGATTGTCAGGTGGTGGATTTGGGCTGGCCGGAGAGTCACGCTCCATCACTCCATCTGCTGTGCTCGCTGTGTAAAAACATGAACAACTGGCTGAGCGCACATCCTGAAAATGTGCTGCTGCTGCACTGCAAAGTGAGATGTGAAGTTATTTGCAGCTTATTCTCAGGTTAAAAGTCCATTATTTGTCTCTGGGACTCCTGTAGGGTCTCCTATACGAATTTCACAGTTGGTTAACTTCTTCCTGTCTCTCTCATAGGGCAGCAAAGACAGGGTGGGTGTGGTAATATCCTCTTACATCCAACTATCTAATGTTTTCTCCAGGTACAACTTAACAATTCATATCCTTTGTTACCAAGACAAAATATCTTTAAAAAAGTCAATTGCCTTCTCAGAAAAGCTGCTTAAAGGAATAGTTCACCACAAAATGACAATCGTTGCTATTTGGATTTAGTCACATGTCTTTCCAAACCTGTATGATCTTCTGTGTGATTATAATAAATGGCCACTGGAGCTTTCAAGATTTGAAAAACACACAAATGCACCATAAAAAGTAGTCCATATGGATTATGCACTATATTTCAAATCTTCTGAGTTCATATACTAGCTTTGTATGAGAAACAGATTTAAGTCATTATTCACTGAAAATGTTGCCTCTGAGAGTTCATGAGCAATGTGCATTAATATCATTTATAGTAACAGCTCCATTTCGCATCAGTCTAAAAATCTATATAAGCATTGTGAATTGATTTTGATTTTGAATTGCATTTTGTGGCATGTACTCTGTTAACTGAGTGCACAAGTGACAAACAAATGCATTTTATAGGTTTGTACATTAATTTGACCTGTTTCATATCCTCTTGCACCTAGTGAGGAACAAGCATTAGATCTGTACTCCATGAAGAAGTTCTGCAGTGATAAAATGGTTAACCTCATGACCCCATCTCAGAAAAGGCAAGACTCATTTGTTTATGCATTAACTTTCTTTTTTTTCCTGTTACACAGAAGGGGAGAGGAAATTAACAAGAATCATCTGATACACTTTACCCTACTGCTACTACTGGATATTGGGGAAAATTATTCATTAATTCACAATTCGCCAAATTATTTGTATCATTCAATACCATCAAGTTTGTGGTCAGTAAAAAATTTTAAATGATAAAAAAAAAATATATATATATTTTATTTTATTTCAGAATTTAATAATTTTATTCTGCAAGGATGCATTACATGTTACAAAAGATGTATATTTCAAATAAATGCTGTTCTTCTGATCTTTCTATTCAACAAAGAATCTTGAAAAATATATATTACGGTTTCTGTAAATATATAAAAAGTCACACAATGGTTTTCAACAATGTAAATAATAATACGATTTTCTTATTAGAGTGATTTATGATTATTCTAATTATGAAATTCTAATTTTTTATCATTCAAATCAGGGTAACATTTTATTTTATTGTTACATGTAGTTATTATTGCTATAAATTGTGCATAATTACATGCAATTAAACTTACCAACGCCCTAATCCAATATTAAGTACATCTAGTTAATTATTATTACTCAGTACTAATTACACTATTATGGTCACCTTAAAATAAAGTGTAGCCCAAATCATCAAATCATCATATTAAAATGAGGATCATGTGACACTGAAAACTAGAGTTATGATGCTGAAAATTCAGCTTTACCAAAAATATATTAAAATGTATTACATAAAATTATAATCATTTTTCACTTGGTGAGCATATAAGAGACTTCTTTTAAAAACTTTAAAACATTTTACTGACCCCAAACTTTTGAAAGGTGGTATACTGTATGGTCATGTGGAAAATTTTGCACGCTTTGCTAGATTAAGAGGGTGACACATGCTTCCAAATGATCCATCTCAACCCATTCTCCCCCTACTTTATATGCACTTTCATTGTGAAGAGGTGTTACAAATGAAATCTGTTGCTTTTCTTCTTGAAGCATACTGTGGTGTTGGTCATGCTATGTCTTTTGGTCACTCAGCAGTCTGTCATGAGTGAAGGTTTCACTCTGGAGAATGGTTCAGGGTCACACATGAGAGGAAATCCCCCAATTGCAGTATGGATGTCCTGACATTATTCCCACTTCCCTTTTCTGTGAAACATCTTCATTTATATTTTTTATGTAATCCCAAAAGCCACCACCCGTCACCCTTCACGCACATGCAAACTGAGGAAGAGTTTTTACTTTAACCTTCTTTCCCTGCTGTTTCGTGTATTATTGTTTTCCTCATGCTCTCCCATCTATATTGACTCTAGAAACACTTTTCACTAAAATGAGTTATTGTAAAGCTTTTGAAATGGCAACATAAATATTCTGCTCTGATCTGTTGCTGGAATAACACAAAGAAGCTGTTTTTGGCAACACTGAAAAGAAACTATTTATTCTCTTTGATAGTGTGGCGCACCCAGAATAACAGTAAATCATGGAGGAATGTTAGAGATAGTTCACCTGAAAAATTAAGATTCTGTCATCATTTACTCGACCTCATGTTGTTCCAAACCTGTATTGGTTTCTTTCTTCTGTTGCACACAAAAGAAGATATTTTAAAGAATGTTGGCCGCAGCCTGAATCGGCGCATTTCTAATTATGCCCCAAAATAGGCGGTTAAAAAAATTAATAAAAAAAAAAGCTGTGGGGTATTTTGAGCTGAAACTTCACAGCCATTCAGGAGACACCTTAGACTTATATTATGTCTTGTAAAAAAACGTTCGATGGCACCTTTAAATGCTGATAATTGCCAAGACTCTGATGCTTTTTTGCTGTTTTATTTTCGACTTCATCTAAATTTGTGAGGCTTGATTTAGCATTGTCTGGTGTCAGTATGAGTGACTGAGGTGTTTGTGGATGGTTCAGGTATGTGCAGGTGTTTGGCAGGCTGCTTACCCACCAGATCCACATAAACCCTTCCCTGCTCTCCATCCACCGTGTTAATATCCATCCCATTCCTGACTTCCACCCTACAGGTGAGGAAAACACCCATATACATCCAGGCAGTTAAGTGAAAGTGTTTTTAGTTTCCAAATAATTTCAGTATGTCCCCATTTAATATCTAAATTATTATGTCTTGAACAATAATAGAGATCAAATAGAATCTTGTCAAATTCTTCTCCTGAGAAAAATATACCTCAATAATCTTAAGTATTAGTTCACCCAAAAATGAAAATCATCATTTACTCAACCTCAAGTTGTTCCAAACCTGTTCAAGTTTCTTTCTTCTGTTGAAAACAAAAGAAGATATTTTGAAGAATGGCACTGAGACATTTTTCAAAATATTTTCTTTTGTCTTCCACAGAAGAAAGTAAGTCATACAAATGATGAAAGAATTTAAATTTTTGGAAATGAAAGTTGTTTATTAAAATTAATGCAGTTTTTTTCATATTCTTTTTTATTAATAATAATCAACAAATTAATTTAGGTTCATGTTTATTTTTAAATATTCTATTTTAAATATATTGTTAAATACAAAATATTGTTCTTGTTAATTTATGTTTTTTCATAGATTAATTTGGTGTTTAAAATGTTTTTTTTTATTTATTTGTACAACTTGAAACATTAAAAATCTATTAAATTATGTAGAAATTAAAATTAAACATGATTAATAAATTCTTTAAAAATATTTCTGTATCGGATTCTTCCAAAACCATTTTACAATAAGCTATATGACCTCCACATTGAATTTACAGTGTGTCAACTGTATTTAGTTTAATTTGTTTCTCCAAGGACGTTGAAACATCTGAGACAAAGTTAAAACTTAATGACACAACTGAGATCTCTATAAAGTGAACTATTAAAAAAATGTAATGCAGTTTTTTCTCTGGGGTTGTTTGTTTTCAGTGTGTCAGCTGTTTATCAGAGTGTATCAAGGCACGCAGACTGTATACACATCAGCAGTGCAGTAAGACACTGGATATGACATATAAATACAATAGAAAAAAGTAGATTTTGTAAAATGTGTATGATCATGTTTATCCATGTGATTAGCTACAGTATATTTAGAATATGTGTTTATTCAGTGCTTGTGTATAACTCCCAGTCAGGTTGCCGTAGGCCAGACGGACAGTGTGTGTTTTGTTCTGGAGCCCCCACAGATGATCAAAGGTGATGTCATGGTGAGACGTCTCTCTGTCTCTTACAAACACACACACAGCATGTGTAAAGGTTTGGCTGTCCTTGTTGGGGCCAAACGTCTTCACTTATATAGGGAAATATAATGATGACAACCAACCAGTGAGGACATTTTAGTTTTTGCACTAATCTTATGAAAACTGCACACTGTATCATCTTCATTTCTTCTTTCTCTGCAGATTGCGTGTTATCATAAAAATATTCCTGTGAGGACTCATGAGACAGTGTTTCGTGTGCAGTTTCACACCGGCGCTCTGTCTGGAGACCAACTTTCCTTGCAGAAAGAAGACCTTGATCATGCCAACAAAGGTACACAAAGTGTTTTTGGTAAAAACCATCTCTCACAAAAGTGGCACAAAATTATTTGAAGATAAAAATCTAAGAAAGTATTTGCATTTGCAAATTTTATCTTGTTTGTAGCACACATAAACATTTCAAGACCAAACATTACGATTCAAAAGTCAAAATGGTCACCATTTATATTAGGTGCATTGTAATAGTTGTGTTTTACAAAACACTTTTGCTGCTATTGAGGTGGGATAAAGGTAAGGTACGGGACAGGTTTGGTGGTATGTTTAAGGTTAAAGGTGGGTTAAAGGGTAAGGGCAGGGTCAACGGTGTAATTATAGATGTAATTACAGTATTTAAATACAGCTGTAATTACATACAGGCATTTTTTAAATATAAGTACAATGTAAAAACATGTATGTACAGAAATAAGTGCACTGAATGAAATGGTTATTTTATATGTTAGCACATGGTAGAAACATAAAGACACTTAATATAAAGTGGGACTGATTAAAAAAATAGATACATTGTTCAAATTGATGACTTTTACTGTAAATCTGGTTGACAAATGTTACTGGAAAATGTTCATAGTTAGTTTAAAGATGCAGCAGCAGTGTTTTGCAGACGCTATTTGATTTGATATTTTTTATCTAATGTATTCCATACTGGTTGATGCAAACATGTGTTTGTATTTTATCAGGGCTTGACATTAACTTTTTTTGCTCCCCAGTCACTGTGGCTAGTGGTTTTCCAAAGTTACTAGCCATTTAGCATTTTCACTGGCCACAATTTTGACATCAATACCAAGGGGGAAACCTGCCATAAAGATATATTTTAATATCATCTCATAATTTGGCAGCAGGTTTATTAGGCTGCTGTCACTTTAAGACCTGACGTTTTCTTTCTCAACTGTTTACTGTTTACCAAGACCAGCATTTTGACGTTATTTTGTGTGTATTTGAGTTTTTAAGCACAATAAGCAGTAAAAAATTAACTCAATTTAGTACTGAGACGCGCCTTCATGTGTGCACACTTTGAGTATGAGCCCAAAATCTGCAGTAATGAGTAAAATTATGGACAATATGCACAATCCCACGCCGAAATTTAAGCCCTGAAACACCAACAATATTCATCTGGAGCAAATGAAACGAGTGAGTGGGGTGAGGAGGGTTTGTGTGTCGACTCGCTGTCAGAGAGATGAGAGAGAAAGAGCAGCTGGTATTGTCTCTATTCTGAGGAAAATGAGTATTGGAAGAGTTTCAGATATTTCAGTATCGATATGTATTGAAAAATCAATATTTTTGACACTACATTGTACAAAAGCCTTTTTTAAAAGACTTCAGTTGAAAAATAAATTTATTATATATACAATTCAACCCACCAAAGTGCCTAGTAGGAGTGACTGCTTTACACGCCACTGCTGAAATACACCCGCATTTTAGCGGGTTGGCGGGTGTCAATGTCAAGCCCTGTACTTCATTATTTTGAATGCAGATTGGTGTTTCCTGTTGTGTGAGTGAGTGCGTGACTGAGCATGTGAGCATGCCGAATGTTTTTGGTAAATAATGACAGGCAAGATGTATGGTGGCCCATCTGAGAAACAGACAGACAGCTTAACTCTTTAAACAAACACTTCTGTAATTTTGGCCCTTACTCAATGGGAAACCTTACACAATCAAGACAACTGTAATGTGGATGGACAGAAGTGAAAACAGTCACATGGTTGTGGCAAGTATGCTTACGAGTCACATATACATCAACTATCATTGAACTCATGTGTGTTGATGTTCCCACATTGCTGTGTGGCATAGTTTTTTCCATCCCTTTCAATCCTTTCAGTCATCATTGGCTTTCGTCTCCATTCAAGATCCAAGATTCCCCGAGGACGGTGTGGTGGAGGTGATCTTTTCAGAAATTGCGGAGAGAGATCCATCCCTTGCTTCAGGTATCCTCACATTTCTCTGTAATGGAGGATGTTTTTTAGGTCTTTGTGAATTTGTATTATCCAATATGGCTGGTTTAGGTATTAAAGGGATAGTTCATTCAATAATGAAAATTTGGTCATCATTTACTCACTCTCCAGTTGTTCCAAACCTGAATTAATTACTTTCTTCTGTTGAACACAAAAGAAGATATTTTGAAGAATATGGGTAACCAAACAGTTGTGGGGCACCACTGCCTTCC
Source organism: Chanodichthys erythropterus (assembly GCF_024489055.1). Lineage (NCBI taxonomy): Eukaryota > Metazoa > Chordata > Actinopteri > Cypriniformes > Xenocyprididae > Chanodichthys > Chanodichthys erythropterus. Next base: position 35,437,323 of record NC_090224.1, on the reverse strand, counting down.
ATAGTATGGAAAAAAATACTATAGAAGTCAATGGTCGTCAACTGTTTGGTTACAAACATTCTTCAAAATTTCTTCTTTTGTGTTCAACAGAAGAAAGTAATTAATTCAGGTTTGGAAGAACTTGAGAGTGTGTAAATGATGACCAAATTTTCATTTTTGGGTGAACTATACCTTTAACAAATTTAGTTATAAATGATCACACTGTGTTTCTCTATTTCAAGACTGTGGCTCCAGGAGGAACAGTTCAGCCGTTGTCATTGAAAAAGACTCTCTGGATTCACTACAGGATCAATGGGACTTCAGTGAGAATTTAACAGCAGCAGGTAATACTGGACACCTCAAGTTCTTCATAAGGTCTAGAAAAGAACTGTTATTTTTCCAATGCATGATTCCGATATCTAGACTTCTATCCAAACTTCTGTATACACAGGAAAAGCAAGACTTGTTGTCACGTATGTTCAAGAGTTTGGGGTCAGTAAGATTTCTTTTTTATTATTCAGCAAGGATTAATTAAATTCAAACATGACTGTAAAGACATTTATAATTTTACAAAATATTTCTATTTCAAATAAAAGCCCTTTTGAACATTGTATTCATCAAAGAATCCTGAAAAAAAGCATCACAGTTTCCACAAAAATATTAAGCAGCACAACTGATTTCAACATTGATAATAATCGCAAATGTTTCTTGAGCATCAAATCAACATATTAGAATGATTTCTGAAGGATCATGTGACACTGAAGACTGGAGTAACGATGCTGAAAATTCAGATTTGATCACAGGAATAAATGACATTTTAAAATACATTAAAAAAGAAAACATTTATTTTTTAAATTGTAATTTTCACAAGATTACTGTTTTACTGTATTTGTGATCAAATAAATACAGCCTTGGTGAGCAGAAGAGACTTATTTAAAAAACATTAAGACCCCAAACTTTTGAAAGGTATTGTAATTCAGCAAATATATTGAAATATGAAGTGCTTTATGAAGATAAAATATTATTGGTAATTTAATTGCTTTTCAGAAATATTGAAACAGTAAGGCAGTTATGAAGCACAAAAGTAAAAAAAAAAATATATATATAATTTAAAGGTGCCATTGAACATTTTTTTACAAGATGTAATGTAAGTCTAAGGTGTCTCCTGAATGTGTCTGTGAAGTTTCAGCTCAAAATACCCCATAGAGTTTCTTTAATTAATTTTTTTAACTGTCTATTTTGGGGCATAATTAGAAATGAGCCGATTCTGGCTGCGCCCCTTTAATTGCTCACGCTCTCCGCCCCCTCCCGAGCTCTCAACTCTATCATTGCATAAACAAAGTTCACACAGCTAATATAACCCTCAAAATGGATCTTTACAAAGTGTTTGTCATGCATGCTGCATGCATGCGTCGGATTATGTGAGTATAGTATTTATTTGGATGTTTACATTTTGATTCTGAATGAGTTTGATAGTGCTCCGTGGCTAACGGGCTAATGCTACACTGTTGGAGAGATTTATAAAGAATGAAGTTGTGTTTATGAATTATACAGACTGCAAGTGTTTAATAATGAAAGTAACGACGGCTCTTGTCTCCGTGAATACAGTAAGAAACGATGGTAACTTTAACCACATTTAACAGTACATTAGCAACATGCTAAAGAAAAATTTAGAAAGGCAATTTACAAATATCACTAAAAATATCATGTAATCATGGATCATGTCAGTTATTATTGCCCCATCTGCCATTTTTCGCTATTGTTCTTGCTTGCTTACCTAGTCTGATGATTTAGTTGTGCACAGATCCAAACGTACATATTAATGATCCCGACTGTTACGTAACAGTTGGTGTTATGTTGAGATTCGCCTGTTCTTCGGAGGTCTTTTAAACAAATGAGATTTATATAAGAAGGAGGAAACAATGGTGTTTGAGACTCACTGTATGTCATTTCCATGTACTGAACTCTTGTTATTTAACTATGCCAAGATAAATTCAATTTTTAATTCTAGGACACCTATAAGTGAAATGAAAACAAGCATTTGTATAAAAAGATGAGTGGTCGACTGATATTTGGTATTTCTTAAATATCGGCATCGGCTGATACATTTTTCTGTTTGGCCGATGTGTTGGAAGCGAAAACCAATATCGGTCGACCACTAAATAATCATTAAAACAACATTTCATATATACTGAGATCTAGCCCTTGACAACTTTCCATGAGACAACTACACAGCAAAATCCCCAGAGTTAAATCAACGCTGCTCAGAGTACATATGGTCTCTCTCTCTATATAGTGTTAAAGTAACACTAAAGCAGAGTTAAAGTTAATGAGATAATTAAGTGATTAATTGATGATTGAGCATTAGTGATGAACACCTGTTGTTAACAAGCAGAATCACTGAAGAGAAACACAAGGACTACAACTGACTTCCAGCCACAGCCTAAGATGAACTCAACTGAATATAAATCTCTCATGATCTGATTAGTTACACAACTCCACAAACAGCATATTATCTCATTAACTTTAACTGTGCTTCAGTGTTATTTTAAGTCTATATAGAGAGGGACCATATGTTCTCCAAGCAGAGTTGATTTAACTCTGGGGATTTTGCTGTGTAACCAGTGTATGACATACAGCAAACAGGATGTGTGCTAAATTCATAAAATTAAGTTTATTCACACAATAATTGACTCAAACTATTGGTCCGTTTAGGAAAAAAACAAGGGAAAAGTTATGCTAATCAGAAAAGTGATGATAATTATTAGTCAATAAGGCCAAATATTGGACGATTATCACTATACAATGATTTGTTGTACGTTCATTTTTTAAATCCATCACATCTCTCTTTCTTTTTTGCTCATGATGAATCACATGTTATGAATCATCATGAATCACAGTTGTTTTAACTTTTGTGACACATCACATCTCTTTTGTTTTCTGGAGTGTTGTGGAGTTTCAAACTGAGTCTGTATACACTTTATTAACATACTACAAGCGCACTAAATCTGGCTTTGGATTCACTAATTTGGGACATGTTTTCATTGTACTTCATAGGCCTCTTGTGGGACTTCCATGGTGAAATCATGGGATTGTGGGTATTTATTTTAGGAGAGGAAAACAAAAGCATGAATGCACATGTAAGCAGTGTTTATGTCAGGATGCGAAGAATAGTTTTCCGAGACATGAAGTCTCTGTAATGGCCTAGTAATTGTGAAGTTACGGTCTGCTACAGGAAACATGCTTTAACTCTACTACCGTTATTAAGACTGGGCACTGTTCGCTGAGGTTAATTGGAACATACGAGGCTGTACGGGACTGTTCAGGGTGGGTGGAAAAGCTTAACCCCCTATACAATAATAGTAAAATTCTTGTATTTGACCCCAATCTAATCTTGTTTGGTCTGAGGCCTCCAGACCATAATGACCTGCCAGTTACCATAGTACCGCCACAGTGCGCCATGCTATTGCCTTCCCCTTGAGGGTTTGTAATTACTGTAAATGTTAACGTTGCTGCACTAAATGAACTGTAGTAATAGAGAGCTGCTCAAAGTATATGATGTTTTGTCCAGAAGAGCGAGTCAGAATATCAAAGCAGTGGATGGAGCTCAGACATAACAGACCCAAATGACTCATGTTATTCAAGGGCCAGCATGTAGGGTATGGGCTAACATTTACTGACAGTTTTTAATTTGTCTTCTAGACAAAGAGAAATAAGGCAAAGAAGAAAAATAATACGTTGTGAAGACACAACATGTCGACTTACAAGACAGAACAGGTTACTTTTGAGTCTTAAATTTTGTAATTTTTAAAGAAATTTAAACAAATACCGTTCTGTGGCTCTTTAATATGTCGTGACAGATCGCTGTAGTGTCTTTGTTCAAGCTGCCCGTGAACCGATCATGTCTTCCTACTAGTTAATTTATAGCATCAAATAAACATGAATGAACATTAGAAGGAATGTTGTTTCTACCGAGAAATTACGTCAGTACACACAATTTTTTAAGTTCAAGCAAAGACTATAGAATAACACAAGACGCATCACTCGTATTGTTTTGAATGGGAGAAACTGCAACGCACAATATGGCGGAATAAGTCCCGCCTTCTAAATAATTACAATCGCCGGTTGGTAAAGTCATCGTGTCACTGCAGCAGCCGTTAGACGTATTAGCTCGATCCAGCCTGAAAAATGGCATTTTTTGTCATGATTCTAGCGTTTATAAACAAAATTTATGAGACAGTTGTCAGATTTCATTGGTGATTTCAAATATGAAATTTAATTGAAAGCTTGGTGAACAGCTTTAGAGAATTTGATGTTTCCCCATTCAAAGAGATAGGAGCTGCACTTGAATGCCCGAGAGGCGCTTCTAAGATAGCCGCCGAGTGAAATGACTTGTCTTAAAGGGACTTTGGCTCAAGTCCACCTACGTTAATCTTCTGACTCTCCTGACTGACTTTGTCAGACATAACAGTGGATTCGGCGTTATGATTGGTTAGATCACCTGTCAATCAAACTCCCGGCAAAGGGTCAATTACAAGCTCAAGATTGTGAAACTAAGTGTGCTTTTTAGAAAGCTATTTCAAAGTTATTTTTCAGTCACTTTTCAGTTATCAGATGGTTACTATAAAAAAAATCATTATAATAAAGTTGATATTTTATTGTAATATATAAAATATAGTTGTTCTGGAAGACTTAATGTCTTGGAGAGATGATGATTTCATTTATTTTATGGCATTATAATTATTATAACTAATTAATTGATTAATTTAATTAATTAATTAATTATGGGCATAGTTTGTTACTTTAAATTGGAAAAACTTTGTGATAACAGGGTTGATACAATTTGAAATAAGCCTTTATTTCAGTATAAAAACAGTGTGCTTTTTAGAAAGCCAACAATGTCAATTAAGCTTGTAAAAATATCCCTATTCCTCAAAAATAAAATAAGATTTAAAGGTGCCCTAGAACGTTCTTTCACAAGATGTAATATAAGTCTAAGCTGTCCCCTGAAGTTTCAGCTCAAAATACCCCATAGATTTTTTTTTTTATTAATTTTTTTAGCTGCCTATTTTGGGGCATCATTAACTATGCACTGATTCAGGCTGCGGCCCCTTTAAATCTCGCGCTCCCTGCCCCCCCAAGCTCTCGACAATAAAACACAAACATAAGTTCACACAGCTAAGATAACCCTCAAATGGGTCTTTACAAGATGTTTGTCATGCATGCATGCTTCGGATCATGTGAGTATAGTATTTATTTGGATGTTTACATTTGATTCTGAATGAGTTTGATAGTGCTCTGTGGCTAAAGCTAACATTACACACTGTTGGAGAGATTTATAAAGAATGAAGTTGTGTTTATGAATTATACAGACTGCAAGTGTTTAAAAATGAAAATAGCAACGGCTCTTGTCTCTGTGAATACAGTAAGAAACGATGGTAACTTTAACCACATTTAACAGTACATTAGCAACATGCTAACGAAACATTTAGAAAGACAATTTACAAATATCACTAAAAATATCATGTAATCATGGATCATGTCAGTTATTATTGCCCCATCTGCCATTTTTCGGTATTGTTCTTGCTTGCTTACTTAGTCTGATGATTCAGCTGTGCACAGATCCAGACGTTAATACTGGCTGCCCTTGTGTAATGCCTTGAACTTGAGCTGGCATATGCAAATATTGGGGGCGTACATATTAATGATCCCAACTGTTACATAAAAGTCGGTGTTATGTTGAGATTCGCCTGTTCTTCGAATGTCTTTTAAACAAATGAGATTTATATAAGAAGGAGGAAACAATGGAGTTTGAGACTCACTGTATGTCATTTCCATGTACTGAACTCTTGTTATTTGACTATGCCAAGATAAATTAAATTTTTGATTCTAGGGCACCTTTAAGGCTAAACATTATGGGAACTATATGATAAACTACTGTTCAAAAGTTAGGGTGTCTAAGACATTTTAATGTTTTTGAAAAACACAAAAACAATTAATAATTTTGTAAAATATTACAATTTAAAATAATTTTTTTAAGTTTAATATATTTATAATTGTAATATATTTAATATTTTATATATAAAATGTAATTTATTCATGTGATCAAAGCTGAATTTTCAGCATCATTACTCCAGTCTTCAGTGTCACATGATCCTTCAGAAATCATTCTGATATGCTGATTTGGTGCTGAAGAAAAATAAATAGAAAAAAAATAGTAGGCTAAATCGTACTCACAATTTACTAATTTATTCCACTGATTTACTATATTGTGTGCACAATGTACTAATTTGTTCCCTCTATTTGCTAAATTGAATGCACGATTTATAGATCGAGGGAATGAATTAGTTAATCATGCGCAAAATCATGTAAATCAAGGGAACGAATTACTAAATTGTGCACACAATTTACTTTTTTCCTTGCATGTCATTTGCGGGAAAGCAGTTGTGCTGCTTAATATTTGTGTGAAGTTCAAAGTTAAACATTTATTTAAAATAGAAATTTTCTGTAACATATTGTTGTATTTATTGCCACTTTTGGTCAATTTATTTCATCCTTGCTTTTCTTTATAAAAAAAAACAAAAATCTCACTGACCCAATACTTTTGAACAGTACTGTATAGAGTAACATAAAATTCGAGGTGGCTGGCACATCTTACCCCACCTTCCCAAATACACAATATTGAGTTTTGCAGAAGTAACTCTGCTTCAGGGAGCGGAACGTAGTGAGTGTTTAACTTTATGAAAATGAACTTTGTACTCCTTGTCCAGTTAAAGTTCAGTGATCAGGGAACTAGCAAGTTACTCTTGTTATGGTGGCCCTTTGTTTTGTTTTTGTCTATACAGAGTCTAGTGTTTCAGATAGTAAAATTGGAAATTCCAGGGCCGGATATTTAAAGGCTGGGAGTTTCTGTTCACAACTGTAAAAAATCAATCCCAACAGCTTAATGTGCGTGTGTCATATGGGACTGAGGCTTGATGCACATCTGGTTGTGTGATTCCGTCCCAAGCAGCCGTGTAATTTAGAGATACCTCATGGTTGGAGCACAAACAGCCTTTACAATTTACAATACATAAGCTCAAATATAGAATTACACACGCTCACTAACACACACTTATGTCTGTAATTATTGCCAGTCGCAGCGACAAACAGTCTGAAGGAATGCTACTGCCAGCCGACCAAAGTTTCATGCTGTTTTTTTCTCTCTCCTGTTATCTTTCTTTTGCTTTCTTTCAATCTCCCTTTCATCATTTTGTTTCTTTTTACCTGGCACTCTTGTTCTTTAGTACATCAATACCTCCCTTATCTCTCTCCTTCTCTCTGTGTCTCTGCACTCCATCTCTCCACCCACACATAACTCCGCCCTTCTGTTTACATTCCCCACTCCATATTTGGAAGGCTCAAGGTCCTCCGAGCGTCCGTGCGCACTCTACAACAAGCATATGTGTGTGTGTACAGCTGTGTTCCGAGGAGCATTGGCTGGTTCAAGCGGAATAGTGCTTCCCAAGCCAGGATTTTCCCGTACACCCAGGAGGGGCACCTGAAAGGGGTTACCTGTGTGTGGAGGTGGAGAGAGAGAGAGAGACGGGGAGAGCGAGCAGCACTGTAAGAGAAAAGGGAGGAGGGAAAACAGGGGAAAGGGAGGAAAAGATTGACTGAGAGAAAGAAAAAGAAGAGGAAAGAAAAGGAGACCCAGGGGAGCTGTTATCACCTTATGGGAAAGAATGCAAGCTGCCTGTCTGTTTAAAACTGCATGAGGCGAGAAGGACAGAAAGACAGGGCATGCAGGACTAAATGGGAACAGTCGCCTGCAGGATAAACACGGTCAGGACTGCTTGCCTTTCCCCCCCTTTCTTTATTCATTCAAGAAATATAGTTTGTTTTCCCTTTTTTTGTATATTGTATAAACGCTCTATCTTTTCACTTGTATCTCTTTCTCTTGCTCTTTGTCAAAGTCGTCTGTTGTCCTCTCAGATACCTTTGGGGTCTGATTCGAGAGGATGTTTCTGGAAAGCATTAGGTTTGTGCCGCTCCGTGCATTTTTGAAGTGGTGCGAGGTGGTGGGATACACTTTCAACAGCAAGACGCTTGATTTATTCTGTGAGCTGTTGAAAGCTCTTGTGATAGACGAACGCAGTTGTGCTTCATTTATCAGGAAAAGTTGTCACTTTTGAAGTACTTTTTGAACTAGTTTTTGGCTTTGCTTTTGAAAAACACTGATAAAACATGTGCAGAATATTAAGAAATATGACTAAGAAATGACTTTTTGTTAAATGCAAGGTCATATTAAAAGTCAAAGTCAAGTTTGTTGTGTTGATCCATTGGTCTGTTTGAGGCATTGAGCGAGTTAGTTTTGATCAAGTGGTCTGTTAAATATTTATTTTAGAATATGATAAAGTTTGTATGATAGTATGGTGACTGAATCTCAGTTGTTGGGTGTGTGTGTTTGTGTGTGAGATTTGCCAGCTGTGGCATTTTATCATGCATGCTTGGTATTTGAATTTCAGCCTCTTGAGACTAGAGAAGCTTTACTGGTTTAGTTAAAAAGAGCCTGTTTTTCACCAGTTAACGTACTGACCAATGTTATATTGACTTTTGCTACTATTTAGGTGGGATATGGGTAAGGTACGGGGCACACTCTAAAAAATAAAACATTGGTTCAACAACAACAAAAAAACTTTTTCCACTAGATTTTTTAACTTAAGCCAATTGGGAGAATTACATTAATTCGAAGCAATATTTTGAGTTGATCCAACATAATGTTTTAAGTAGGGTGAAGACGTTTTTTTTGCCACAATAAAAACACATTTCTAAGTAACATGAACTTAAAAATTGTCAACATGAATGCAACTATTTAATTTGATCCAACATTAATGTTTTAAGTAAGGTGAAGATGCTTTTTGGACACAATAAAACGCATTTCTAAGTAACATGAACTTACCAAGCACCACTTGTCACCATGATGGTAAATCTCCAAATACCCACATTAACAGAAACTCTTCTAAATTAGCATAAAAAAACACTAATTACTGCTAAATCTCCCTTACCATTAATCTTGTGCAAAAAGCATTATATAACACTTAATTTTAGCATTTACTCTCCCTTTCAAGTGCCACGGGCAAAGCATGATGGGAAATATAAATCCCAGCCCAGTTTCACTTAACTTAAGTTTGTCTAAATTAAAAGAAGTGTTCATACAACTCAAAACAATGAAACCCTTTTACACGTCATCAGATTGTATTTTGCATTCACAGAACTTAAAATTAAATACATTTTTGATTAACTGAAAATGTTAAACTATGACAATCCAAGCTCAATAAAATAACCATTACAAGTAAAAAGTCTAACAGCATTTCAGAACTTGATTTTTTATTTCACAACAATATATATATATATTTAAGTAATGACTAAAGGTCCCCAGAATTAGTTTTTAGAGTGCAGGTTTGGTGGTCTGGTTAGGTTAAAGAGTAGATTTAAGTGGTAGGGTCGACAATGTAATTGCATAAATTAATTACACTGTAAAAAAAGAATTGTTTGTTTAACTTAGTTACCTGGTTGCCTTAATTTTGAGTTCATTGAAATTAAAAATTTGAGTTAATACAATGAATTGATTTAATCAACAGAAACTCAGAATATTATGTTATCTGTACCACTTTAATTATTTAAGTTGATTTGGCAAAAGAAAAAATGTTGTGATAACCGATCACGATAATATTTCTTCCAGGTATTTTTAAATATAAGTACAATTTAAAAAACAAATGTGCACATTAAGTTCATTATATCACATGATTAATTTAAATGTTAAGATTTAGGGTTTTTCATAAGGATTTTTCCATTGGTTTTAACTTGTATTAGAAAATAAGCTCTGTGATCAACAAAAGTTTGTGATTCTTAAATGTTTTGTTCATGTGATCTTAACAGATGAACACAACTTTTATGAATTTTGAAGCCTAAATACAGTCGGCAGAAGTAAAAAGCTAAATGTAGGCTATAAACAAACTTCAGCATCACCATCACTATGCTTCTGTCAACACTTTCAGCGTTTGTTTAAATACATTTTGCCTGATAGTTTAAGTTAAGACGAGTTTACAAGAGCATGATTATAAAAAACAACAAGGCTGTGGAAGCGGACTAGTGAGTGAGTGAGTTTATCTGTCCGGCTGATGACTTTTAATGTCCCCGACAACCTCTTCAGTCCCATTGAGACACTTGTAAGCGAATGCCTTTTTCAAGACAACTAAAAGCTTGATCAAATCATGTGGTGGTATTACTGATGTATTTTATTTCATAGAATAAAACATGACAATATCTTGAGCTTGTGTTCACCACACACCTTATTTCAGGCATTTAACCAAAAACTGCTTTTGACTTTAGGACGATGCAACTGGTAGTGCTAAAATGCTAACTCGTGTCCTGGTTTTGGCCTATAAAAATACTTCATCCCTGCAGCACTCAGTTGTCAAAAGCACTCAGTGTGGCGTGATGCTAAATGTCGGTGTTTACGTGTGTTTGTACAGCCTGCATGTGTGATGCTGCCTTCTGGCTTCACGTTGAACAGTAGATATGTGTTATCAGTCATGATCAATGCTGCGAGACTCTGAGTGTGTCGTGACACATGATGCTATCTGCTGCGATCTGTGTTCAGCTGCCGCTGGCTGACTGATTTGTCTTTGCTAAAACACACAACGGCTGCACAAAGACAAATCTAGGTCTGTGTATTTGTGTGATGACTAAGGTGTCTGCAACTCGCTAGAGACGTGTAAACATTACCACTGTATCCCAGACTATGACACACAGGGCTAAATGTAAATGAGGAGTGGGTGAAGATAAGTTCTTCTGGTCTGACAAACGTGTTTAAAATGAAGTACATGCACATATCATGGATGCGATCATGGATGCCAAATACAACTGGGAAAGTCTCTATAATTGCAAATGTAGCTGAAATCTTTTGCTTTTGCATAATGTTTCATCCACACCAGTAGGTGTCATTATAAAGTCATATAGGCCAGATACAATGGCTACCAAATATGCTAGTATTGTACAATTATGATGAATATAACAATTCAGTTTACAGTGCCTTCAAATTGAGTAAAACATGAGCAAAAACACATCTGATGTCCATTCTTTTTTGATGATTTTGTAGAAGTAAAAACCTTTCTGAATTTTTTTATAGAAAAGGTACATTGCCCATCTTGCTCCAACCAAAGTTATTTGAATGCACATTACGTCATAATTATGATTTCCCAACGCATAAAAATAAAGTTCAAGAGGACTTGAATGCTTTATAAGCCGTCTTGAGTGATTTTTCAAATCATAAAAAGCGTTTATGTTCAGCCCAAAGGGCACTGCGAACAGCAAAGGACACAAGTGTACGTCGATATCAGGGTTGCCAGGGTTTCACAACAAAACCCACCCAATTGTTACTCAAAACTAGGCCATTCGCATAAAAATCTCTGATTTGGCGGGTCTCCCCTGGTAAAATTCACATTCCAGGGACTAAATATCATGTTATTTGGGGATGCTTCAACACCCGGACATGAAAAACAACCCACGGCAACAGTGTTAAAGTAACCCAATTCCGAGGGAAAACCGCGGACTTGGCAACACTGGTCAATATATCATTTTACAGAAAGTGAAATGCAAACGTAAATCACATACACATTTAGAAGAAACCATACACTGTAAATGAGACAAATCACATTTATGTTTGTATTGAAGATTGTAACGGTCACCCAGATTAGGGGTTATGAATGACAAAATTAGTGCTGGGCAACGATTAAATATTTTAATCGCGATTAATCGCATGATTTTTCTGATTAATCGCAGCATGCGCACAATTCAATAATGAAATCAAGATTAGTGTATTGCGTAATTTTATTCTTGCAAAGTACTGCTGTATGAACAAAAATGCAATAGAGAATATGAACCGACGTCACACCTCGTTGCATGCCGGGGCGGCGCCGCCATTTTGACAGGATCGCCCTCTATTACTCGTACTTAAATTAATAGGATTCTTGCTTACCTTTTGTTTTGTTTCTGCCATTAAGTGGAACGTTAACATTTTTAATGGTATCGTTTGCAGTGAATAGAAGCTATTTTATCGCATCGCATGATCATTTTATTTATTTTTATTTTTTTCACTGAATTTTGTAGAATTTCGTTTACAGTGTTGATCTGTTTACCGTGTCGCACGCTGGACGCTCACTGCTGCTTCAGCCATCGTATGAATATCATCGTATGAATATCCAAATAAATCTATGTAATTAACACACTGAGAAAAGTCGATTCATTTATTTGATGGAAACGTTTAAATGATGCTTAAACGAGCATATTGAGTAGGCCTACTTGTCATTGTAATTCCCCTTTTCCATGATCACAGATGAGGAGAATCAGAGATTATGGGTCAAATTCAGCGGACAGACGGACACGAACACACTGTATTTTTATATTTATTTTAACAAATGACAACCACACTAAGCTACCTTTATAAAACCGTTATGAAGAAAATATATAAAATGCTTGCATTTTAAGTGATACTGAAAGTTTATATTTTGGTGTCATCCGTTTTTCTGCATATGTGCTTTATTTGTAAATAGAATTTGGTCTCTTTAATATCAGTCTAAGTGCATTAAGCGTTTTCTTGAGATGACATGAGAGGAAACCGTTTAAGATATAAACGTGCTGCATTCATATTTTGGGCTCATTTGTGTATCTCCACACATGCTTTAATAAACATGTACAGAATTGTTGGTCACATGAAGTGTTTGTTAAGCATTTGAATGTCCCCGTCATGTTCTGCTAATTCACGAGTGCAGTGAGAGTCAGACTCGCGAAGGTAATGTTAATTATTAAACCAAACGAAATCAAAACGTTCAAAAACACTTAGCAATGTGATTCTTTTATTGAGTGATAAGCAGTGGGTACCTTTTTCCATTTTTCTGTCCGCACCAGATATTTTCTTTTTCGCGCTGTAGCTCTCTTAGGCACACAACAAGTGCTTTCATTGGTTGAGACGCGTGATGACGCTCATCCCAAGCAGCCAGTAGCCTATTGATAAACATCCCACCCCTCCTGTGACCCATGGTTTGTGTTGTATTCGGTTGTAGTCTATCTATGTGTATTCAAACGCAGTGAGCAAAGGACTTTCAAAATAAAAAGTACGTTAACGCGCGATAAACTAATTGTCGGCGTTAATTAATTAATGTGTTAACGCGATAAAAATGCGTTAACTTGCCCAGCCCTAGACAAAATATATAATTAATCTAATATATATATATATATATATATATATATATATATATATATATATATATATATATATATATATATATATATATATATATATATATATATATATATATATTATTAATATAATTATTTATTTTAATATCATTTATTTTAAAGATATTATGTCTTCTAGAACTATATATGTTATATTTGCTGCCCAAAGTGTTTATTTCATGATGTTGCAAGGCACTCAAAACAAATGTTGTCAATTGTAGGGAGTAGTGAACATTACGTAGGGTCACTGTGAATTTAAATGCAACTTTTTTAATCCTTTAAATGTATATAGTGGTGCAGGGATGAGGCATTTTTGTAGGCCAAAACCCAAAACTAATTAGCATTTTAGCACTTCAGGTTCCATCGTCCCAAAGTCAATGTGTTTTTTGAGTGGGTTAAATTGCTCAAAACACTTTCATGTTTTATTCTATGACATAAAACACATCAGTATTACCCAACTCCTGTTTTTTTTTTGTTTTTTTTAAGCTGTAATGTGTCTTGAAAAAGTGCCAAGTGGCTAAATGGGACTACAGAGGCTGTCGCAGACATTAACAAGTACAAGTAAACTCAATCCGCTTTTACAGCCTTGTTGTGCTTATAATCATGCTCTTATAAACTATTCTAACGCAAACTTTAAGGGAAAATGCTTTTTAGATAAAAACTGAAAGTTGTCGGAAGCTTAGTGATGGTGGCGTTGAAGTCATGCGACCGTGGTGTAGTTTGTTTACTTCTGCCGATTGTATTTAGGCTTCAAAATTCATAAAAGCTGTGTTCATTTGTGAAGATGATCTTGATGGGAAAAAAATGTGTGTCATAAACTTTTGTTGATCACAGATCTTGTTTTTTGCGATAATCCAAGAGCCTATGGAAAAATCCTGTTGGGTTTTTGTTAAGGGATCCAGTGTGATGCTAGCTTTCGGGTTGGCCTACAAATTTATGTCATCCCTGCATCGCTCTTGTACTGATTCTTTTCATTCTTTCTTCCACAGCCAAGCCAAATGAAGGCACCAATTCTCTGAGCAGTGACTCTGGACTCTCCAGCTCCTCCCAGTGGACTGGAGGACAAGCCTCTGGCCTCGCAATCAGCTACAGCTCTGAGGAGCATACCCAGCTCCACAGAGTTACTCCTGGGCCCAGAATGGAGGAGGAACAACCTTCTCTTGACATCCCGAGACATGACCCTATAGCCGGTCAAGCTGCATTTGATCATTCCAGACATTTAAACGGCGAAGCTCTGTTCATAGAGCGGGAGACGGACATTATAGATGATGACGACGACATCACCACCCCTAATGCTGCTGTTTCAGACTCTAAAGACACGCTGTCTTCAAAGGAATTATCTGGTTTGTCTTCAGGTGAATGTCAGACCTCCATCCAATCAGATGATTGTCAAAGTAACGCTCCTCCTGCCACATTTAGAGATGATGTGAGTTCCTCAAACGCGCTCATACACTCTATAGTACCTGCTGGATATCAGACGCATATATGGGTGAAACAGCAGCAGACGGTGTCGCAGTCCACCTCTAACACATACACTCCATCAGACAAACACAAGAAGGAGATGGAGCTCCACAGAGGTGCAAGCAAACCTTCATTACCAGACAATGGCTTTCCAGAGGCGCATTCAGAGCCAGACAAGGACGATGAGTTTGCAACACTGGCTTTGGATGTAGATCAATCAATCGAACAGCTCAATCAGCTGATCCTGGACCTCGACCCTGACTTTGAGCCAATCCCTACACAAGCAAGGAGTCACATGACCCGCTCAGCCTCCCTTCACACCAATGGAAAGACGCACTCAGGTGGAAGGGCCAAATCCCACCAATCAGGTAAGAGCAAATCCTGATACATTCACCAATCCTAAATCCATTTATTGATTCCAGCTGACCAGCAGTCCACCAAAAACAGTTCCAGTTAGATAAATTAATTTGCGACAGCTACTTTAGATGGTCTAGTGCAGTGGATGTTATATTTGTTTTTTTCTAAACAAACCAATTGCAGTCTGTCAGTTTATATCAGATACTTTAATTTTATTGTACTATAAAATCAATTGAATATCTAATACAAAAGTTACTGTAAAGAGACATCATAACACATCCAACAAAATGGTGTTTATTTTATATAAACTACATTTCAAAAGAAGATATATATCATTAAATTGATCAAAAGTGACATTTAAAATATTACAAAAGATTTTTATTTCAAATAAACGCTGTTATTTTAAACTTTCTTTTCATCAAATAACCATGGAAAAAGTTTTTTGAGCATCAAATTATCATATTAGAATGATTTCTGAAGGATCATGTGTAATGATGCTGAAAACTTTAAAATGTAATATTATTTCACAATATTACTCCATTTATTGTATTTTTAATCAAATAAACACAACCTTGGTGAGACTCACTTTCAAATTCTTTCAAAAACATATACAATTTTATAGACCCCAAACTTTTGAATGGTAGTGTGTATACATGTAAGCATATATATTACCATCACATTTCAAATATATATGTAATTTTGTTGCTTTCAGTGAGATTTTTGCATGGTTCACTGGTTAATTTCTGAGCCTGCAGTCTAGTGACTTTGAATTGATGTTTCCATTGAGGTTTCTATTGGCAGGGGCCTAATTTATGTTAATAAATGCACACAAGTAACATACAATGGGTCTCTATGTGCAGCTCCTGACAGGTTTGCTAAAGAAAATAAAGTCCTGCCTTTCATTTCTCTCTCTCTCTCTGTGTGTGTGTGTGTGTGTGTGTGTGTGTGTGTGTGTGTGTGTGTGTGTGTGTGTGTGTGTGTGTGTGTGTAAGCGTGACTGTGTTTGAATATATAAACATCCAGGTCTAGTATGGAGTGCTTGCATCCTGTAAATGTGACCTCTGAGCTGCCTTTTTGTTTAAAATTTGACATAATCATATTTCTAGTGGTGTAATAAAACTGCCCTTGACAATTATTTAGTGACTTCCTAATTATGTTATATTGACTGCAGCTCTTTACTAAACACATCTATGATGCAGTCTGCATAAACTCAATACTCTGGCTCGCTCCTTTGACCCTAAGCAGACTGAACGGCTCTTGTTGCTTTTGAAGTGTGTCCCCTGCCTAGCATGCATCCCTTTTCTACTCTTTTATAAGATCCTAAGATCCTTTCGGCAGGATCAGCTCATGTCAGAGCAGCTCTGGCACCTGGAATGGAGAGTCCTTGAGTTGAGTCGTGAATTCATCCTGATGAACAGAAATCTATGCATGGTGTTATTATTACTGTAGTATGTCACCAGATATATGCCCTGTGGGGTGTGTGTGTGTGTGTGTGTGTGTGTGTGTGTGTGTGTGTGTGTGTGTGTGTGTGTGTGTGTGTGTGTGTGTGTGTGTGTGTGTGTGTGTGTGTGTGTGTGTGTGTGTGTGTGTGTGTGTGTGTGTGTGTGTGTGTGTGTGTTTGAATACACATGGTGTAAGGGCTGAGGAATGCTTTTGAAGCGAGCGTATCCTGACACACAAAACATGTTGTCTTTCCCCATCGTTGAGTCTTGAGGATTTTTACAGTGATAGTTAACAGAGCTTGTACTGCTGACCATTTGTAATCAATTATTACCATGTTTTATAGTCATTTTGTTTAAACCTGAAAATAATCAAAAAGTTTAGGATTAAAAAGATTCAATAACCAAGAAATGTTATGTAAAATGAATAAGATTTAAGATTCTGGACTGTCACTTATGGAATAAGCAAATTTGCGTTATTGATCATGTCATTTTTTTGTACAGACGTTCAGGTGTTTTTTGCTTCCACTGAAGCTCAAGATGCACTCTGGATTTCAGATAGTTCTGGAGAAGATTATGCATCAATTTTTATTTTCATACAGCGTTCATTTGGTGCTATTTTTAAAGCAAAAGACAGAAATTAAAAATATATCTTATGAAATTTAACTTTTTCATAATACAGTTATGGGATAATACAATTCATATTGGAAGTTGTAAAAAAGAAAAACAAGCATTTTCATTAGCCTCATAAATCCACTTGTATATACACCATTTTATTTTGTATACAAAAAATATCATGTATATATGCAGTTACCTATTTATTTATTTATTTATTTATTTAATAATATTTTTTATTTAAATATGTATTTAATTGTATTTATTTAATATTAATTAAATACTTATTTAATAATGATTTACTCATTTCTTTTATCTATATTTAATATTTATTTATTTATTTATGAAATATATTTTATTTTATTTTATTTTGAAGTGTTTTTGTGGAATGTATTTTATTACAGCCCTGAAGTAAATGGCTCTTGTTTATTAAGGTCATAAACTTCTCCTCATGGATCTTATCAAAACAAGCATTGCATCAGAACATGCTATTTTGGGTCATGCTGTTTAAAACACTTTAACTTTGTTTGATGTTGTTAGAAAATCTTGAATGAGAGTGAGATTTAAGGCTGAATGGCTGGTCACAGTCAAATGTGAACTACCATTCAGTGAATGAATGCCTACTAAATACCTCTCTCTTTCTGTGTCTCTCTCTGTACAGGTTGGAGACAGAAACAGCTCAGTGATGTCTCTGAATACTCTGTGCTGCGGAGTACTGGTGGTGATCGAACCCAGAATATTCAGAGATTTGCCTTTGACACACCATCTCTGGTATAAATATACACATATTTATACCTGCACAATTACCTCGTAAATGTGTAGCCTCAAAACGTAAAACATTATTAACTGGATTAACATTAACATTATTAACACATTTTAACTGGATACTGATTAAATTGCTCACCAACCCTGTGTAAACTTCTGCCCAGTCAAATAAATACAAGTTAAACTTGTATTGAACCTGGAACATTCCTACAACAATACCTTGTGTGTTTTTGTCTGTTCCAGAGAGGTCTACATCACACTGACACTGTTGACTTTGGTGACCTCCCTCCAGAGATTGACAGCCCATTGTGGGTAGGCCTTAATCAAGTCCCGCCCACACCAGCATTTCCTGTGACACCCCCCACTCCATATGGTAAGGCTGACACAGTGTTTAATGTTTGTTATGTGAGTTTGTGAGGCATGTGAAGCCTTTCACAGTCTTACTACCCTCTGCTCATGTAATCTTTTTTAATATGGTCTTTTTAAAGACATCATAGCAACCTTGTGTGGTCACTTATGAAAACATCCCATGGTATTTAGACATATAGTACTATAGTAATACCTTTACCATGATGGTAATTTACCATTATTTCTTTGAAATATCATGGTATATGATTATTACTATGGTATATATCATATCATATATATGACCTAATAATACAATACAATTGTGCTTTCCAGCAAATAAGTTAAACAATATAAATAATTACATACACAGATACATTAAAACCTGTGAACTCTGCTCAGATGTAAAAGCAATAATAAAAAGATATGCAATTTAAAGGCATCCTCTGTTGGAGGAAATTTAAAGGTGCCCTAGAACTTTTTTTAAAAAGATGTAATATAAGTCTAAGGTGTCTCCTGAATGTGTCTGTGAAGTTTCAGCTCAAAATACCCCATAGATTTTTTTAAATTAATTTTTTAACTGCCTATTTTGGGGCATAATTAGAAATGAGCCGATTCAGGGTGTGTGGCCCTTTAAATCTCGTGCTCCACGCCCCAAGCGCTCACGCTTGCCTTAAACAATATAAAAAAAGTTCAAACAGCTAATATAACCCTCAAAATGGATCTTTACAAAGTGTTCGTCATGTGGCATGTCTAATCGCGTAAGTACAGTGTTTATTTTGATGTTTACATTTGATTCTGAATGAGTTTGATAGTGCTCTGTGGCTAAAGCTAACATTACACACTGTTGGAGAGATTTATAAAGAATGAAGTTGTGTTTATGAATTATACAGACTGCAAGTGTTTAATAATGAAAATAGTGACGGCTCATGTCTCCTTGAATACAGTAAGAAACGATGGTAACTTTAACCACATTTAACAATACATTAGCAACATGCTAACGAAACATTTAGAAAGACAATTTACAAATATCACTAAAAATATCATGGATCATGTCAGTTATTATTGCTCCATCTGCCATTTTTCGCTGTTATTCTTGTTTGCTTACCTAGTCTGATGATTCAGCTGTGCACAGATCCAGACATCCTGCCCTTGTTTAATGCCTTGAACACATGAGCTGGCATATGCAAATATTGGGGGCGTACATTAATGATCCCAACTGTTACGTAACAGTCGGTGTTATGTTGAGATTCGCCTGTTTTCTGAGGTCTTTTAAACAAATGAGATTTACATAAGAAAGAGGAAACAATGGAGTTTGAAACTCATTGTATGTCATTTCCATGTACTGAACTCTTGTTATTTAACTATGCTGAGGTAAATTCAAGTCGAGTCTAGGGCACCTTTAATATGCAATAGAAGAGGATTCCTTTATCAGCGAGCAACAACAGAAAGGGACAAATTTTAATCTATTTTTATGAACTAGAGCACCATATAGTTAGATGACCTACATTTTCTAGCATTTTGTTGAAAAATCAAGAGATCAGAAGTATATTGAGGTGCAATGCCATTAAAAACTTTAAACAAAGAAAAAGAATCTTAAACTAAGTTAAATTTAATAGGCAATTGATGTTTTTTGTATGGGTCAGAAGCCTGGCTTCATGCATGAATGACGGTAACCAAGTCTTTAGTAGAAAAAATCGATTTCACTTTGGAGATAAGTCAGTAGAAGCCAGCCTTAACAACACTTATCAAGTACCAATCTAGAATAACACCCAGGTTCTTAACACAATTAGAAACGCTTAGCAAAGTAGAGGGTAGCCTACTTATAGTCTCCTCAGTAGCAGAAGGAGATCCAAAAACAACATACTGTCTTATAAGGGTGCTTTCACTCCTGAGTGTTTGTTTCAGAACCTGGTGCATTTTCTCCCCTGGTTCAGTTCGTTTAGGCATACTGTATGTGAACATGGCAATCACACTCGGATCCGCACCAAAACATTTGCTCCGAGATCAATTGAACGAGGTGGTCTCAGTCCGATTGCAAACAAACTCTGGGCCGTTTCGCTTGAGATGTGAAAGCAATCCAACCCACTAGGTGCATTATAATATTTGATATAATGTTTGGATGTGTCTTGACACAGTTAGCCTAGACACTGCTGGGAGATCCAGAGAGAGCGTGTTTCAATTTACCTCAGTATTAATATGAATGTAGTATATAATTTAAAAGCTGGAATGATGGCTATATTTGTATACTTTTTGCGTGTCGCGACAGTTACAAATAAAGCCACAATAGCTAAGCTCATGGAGCGAACTTGTTGATGGATGACTTAGGGGAAACTCTGACCAATAAGAGGACAGTTTTACTCACATGTGATTTGCTTAAACACATTTTGGTACGCTTTGAAATGTCACCTTGTGAAAGCGAAACGAACCAAGAAGAAAATGCAACATTGTAACAAATGAAGTCCCTGTTTTGGAATAAAACAAACAATCTATAGGTGTGAAAACACCCTTAGTGTTAAGATGGCAAAATGACTGGCAACTAGGCTTTAACCTCACCTAAGCAATGTACTAGTGAACAAAACAATTGAGACTCACTTGGATCAAGTGGAATATATAGTTGTGTATCATCAACATATATATATGTTACAAAGTGTT
The DNA here is from genome assembly GCF_024489055.1 of Chanodichthys erythropterus. Lineage (NCBI taxonomy): Eukaryota > Metazoa > Chordata > Actinopteri > Cypriniformes > Xenocyprididae > Chanodichthys > Chanodichthys erythropterus. Next base: position 35,416,426 of record NC_090224.1, on the reverse strand, counting down.
GCGAAAAATAGAGCTTAATGGACACACATACAGTGACAATAAAATTGGTCCCAGTATAGAACCCTGTGGCACAACACTACTTAATGTGCTTAATTGTCACTTTCTCCTCACAGGGAAGAGTGCACATGACTTCACCCCTTCAAGACCTGGTTCTCAAACCAATAGACACTACATGAGCTCTCCAATATGGCAAGGTAATCAGCTGCATCCTTATGCTACTTCCTTTTACTGCTATCTGCATCTACATGAGAATGGTGCAGATATCGTTTTGTGTATGTCTTTGGTCAGTTCAAGGAAAACATGTATTTTGCTCAAATTTGACCTTTCAAATCGGTCCCCTGTAGCAAAGTTTGTCTTTCTGCTGTCACAAAATCTGTGCTGCTCAAAATAACTCTGCAACAGGATGTGACCCTCTGGGTCAGGATGCATACTTCCTGTAACCTGGCCATTCAGTGCTTTGGGAACTTGGAACTGGGTGCTTGGAATTAAGCCCAAGTTACACTTCAGTTTTGACACAAACGCTTACAGTGTGCAAACACACAGCCTTTCAAAGTACATTCCATTCATATTGTGCACAAACACAGATGCTCTCGACACGTGCACTAGAAAGTTTCATCCTTGTCCATTGTTTGCATTTATCTTCAGAAGTTAGAGTGATAAAAATGTATTTGTACTAATTTAATCTAGAGTTACAGTAGATAGTTGTTGTTGTTGTTGTTGTTGTTGTTGTTGTTCTGTCTCATCCGTTTCTTTTTTCACTGTGAAACAACAGCCGGGTTAGTGTTTCCACCTTTGTCAATCAACTGAGCACAAAAAAAATTCAAGGTACATATAGCTAAACGTATGCAGTCATGCTGATGACGAAATGTGTACTCGGTGTAGACATACTGTAGCATACGCGTAAACAAAGGTAGGTAGAGTATTCAAAAACTAGTACTTATAGAAATATTTACTCGAGTAAAAGTAATAATCTTAATATTTACTTGACTAAGAGTAAAAAAAAAAAGCAGTGAGTGATGAGTGATTCATTTGTGAATGGGGCATCGCTCATGCCCTCAAAAAAAGAAATAGGGGATATAGGGTATAGTTGAAATAGGGTGATGTTCACATACACACATTTCTTAACATGTACTGCAAAATAATGTAATGAGAGGAATATCATCCAGTGTAATGAAGTTAAGTTTTTATTTATTTATTTATTTATTTTTATTAAAAATAAAAGTACCCATATTTAAATCTACTCTTAAAGATGCAATTTTTCCAAAAAATGTACTCAAGTAAATGTAACGGAGTAAATATACTTCGTTACTACTCACCTTTTCATGTAAAAACTGTAAATGTCACTTTAACAAATGTTATTCTGTAAATATATTCTTGATTTCTTTATTTACCTGTCAACTCTATATTTGTTAAACCTATGTAAATAAACAAACAAACAAAAAAAAACTGAAATATTAATTATAATCGAAAATAACATCACTTTCACAAAAACTCAGAAAAAGATTCATATAGCACTCATAAAAAAATATTTTATCAGTCAGTTATGTAACTTTTAAAAAGGGAAGTACTATTGCCTGATTACATCTTAATGAGGAGGCACAGGAAAATGGGAATAAAGATAACTGTATTATGTTACATTTATATTACAACATACCTCACAAATTTGGATTTTTGTTGCCACTTTTTATATTATATATTTTACTTTTTACCAGATGAATAACATTAAAATAAATGCAGCTACAGACAGTAAACATAGCAATAAATGTTTTTACAATTAAATAAAAAATAAGTCAGATTATTTGTCTTATAGACCAATTTTGGTCATTACCAGATTTCTTAGTATTTTAAATAAATAAAAAATAATAATAAAAACAATAAAGTGATTATGAAATCAATTTAATTATACAATGTTTATCACGTCCGGCCTTCAGCAAGTTGGCCTAGAGGATGGAGGAATGGGGGGATGTTGTAAATTTTAATTTCCTGATGTGGGAAGATTTGCAGGTTATGTAACTTCATTCCATTTATGTTTTAGTGTCTAAATAAACAGGAGAAAATAGAAGCTCTCATAGCCAAACTCTCACTGACAGACAAATGCAAATATTTACACAGACGTTAGAGGGGGAAGGAAGGGAAAAGCACTGCCCCTTTAAATGGATTTATGTGCTACTGTGGCTGAGGTCACATTAGGGATGATACAGTCTGATAAATGGGGAACAGGATTTTTTTTTTACTTTTTTTTTTTTTTATAGCTAACTAAATATGATTTTTTTTTTTTTTAGTAATTTAATTAAGATATAAGGATAATTTTAGCCATGAATTTTGACCATTATTTAAGAGATTTTTTCCTTTGTGTTCTTGTGTTGTTTAGAAAATGTTATTTAGATATTTATCTTTATATGTTTCATTGATGAATACGTTTTTTAAAAGTGTAAAAAACATAATTGAGATATAATTAATTTTGAAACTTTATTAAGTGTTAACAATGAGATTATGTTGTTTTTATGATCAATTAACACTGCTTTCGTTATTTCTTTACAAGATGGACACAATTTGTCACCAAAAAACATTTTGGTTTTACCGAATGACACTTTTGGTTATACCGAATGAGGATATTTTCAAACAATGCTAACTGGCTGATATCTAGCTAGCTAGCAAAAGTACAATCAAACATTTGATATTTAGTACAAGTTTTTAAAATATTACAACATTTTCCATGTTTTATAGCGGTTATACTGAATGACCTGATGTTTCGGGACATGCGTATGAGCAAGTGAAAACAAATAGTTAAATTAGAGTTAGTTACTTTGCTTCACGACCATGTGGTCCTTTGCAGGTGTCTGAATAATGGCACATCATGTCACATGAAACTCACCACATGACTTGATCCAAAATGGTCCCTTTATATTGGTTACTCCGAATTACATTAATGAAATTATTTTTATTTTACATTCTTTCTCTTAACAAAGCAACGACTTCTACAATAATTTTAATACTGTTTTGCACTATGTTGAGATATGATGTTAAAAAAATAGTGTCAGAAAAAAAAAATATATATATATACATTTATTACATTAAGATATTTTAATCACAAATGAAATGGCTGTATTGGCCTTTTCACAGTTAAACCGAATGACCAAAATATAAATAAAACCTTCTGGATTAAATAAAACAGATCTAGTTGTACTACTTTACATAATTTGGATGTCATATCTTTGTTTTTTATTATTATTAAGGCCTTTGGACAAAAACATGTCTCATACACACTACTGTTCAAAATGTTTTTTGTTTTGTTTTTGTTTTTTGTTTTTTAATGTTTAAAAGTCTTTTATGCTCAACAAAGCTGCATTTACTTTATTAAAATACCCTAAAACAGGATTCATTTTTTTCATGATTATTTCATGAATAGAAAGTACATAAAGTTTCAGTTATTTAAAAAAAAGAAATCTTTTTTTAGAGTGTATAAATCTTCACAGTGTCTTTTGATCAATTCAATGCATCCTTGCTGAATAATTCTTACTGACACAATTAGACTTATGCCGATATTCGGTAATGCGATAAACCGCGATAATGAATATTCACGATATTGTAATCGTCGGCACTTCAGAATACCGTAAATATTTATATTTACAACATGCCCTAATGATTAGAAATGTTCTGATTATTTGTTATTGTTCAGTAAAACTTACAGCTTCATTAGTTAACATGTTAATTCATTATCACTAAACTGACAATAAAATACTTATAAAGTATTAATTATTATTAATTAATGTTAATTTCTTAGTTACTATTTAATAACATTACTAAA